>NC_057806.1:358321436-358621436 GCF_018294505.1 Triticum aestivum | reverse complement strand
GGCCACCGGGAGGATTTGTGTCAACATTACGTGGCAATCATGTGACTTCATGTGTCCCAACTTCATTTTACCTGAGCTCACATCCATGAGACTTCTGATGTTTGCGCAGTAGGAAGAGGGTGTCTTAACTGACAACAAATAGGTGAAGAACTGTGTTGCTTCTTTTCTACTGAAATTGTAACTCTGGCGAGCTTTGATGAATTTGTCATCATCCTCTGCTTCACTCTTGCGTTGTGATTGATCAGCAAGCATATCGAGCCATGAACCGTCACCATCCTTTTTTACCTTTAATCTTGAGCAGAGTACCAAGGATGCTTTCACATACGTTCTTCTCTACATGCATGACATCGATGCAGTGACGTACACGTAGAATCTCCCAGTAAGGTAATTTTCAGAACAACAATTTCTTCTTAAACACTTGATCCTTGGGTGTTACTTTCACCGTCAAAGGGTGGTTCTTGCTAAGCACAACATTAATTTTTTAGCCATGTTGTGGACCACCTCCCCTTCATAGTGTCTTGGGCCCTCAGCTGCCTCTGCCGTACCATCAAATTCAGCTTTCATCTTTCGGTATGGGTGAGTTTTCCGTAAGAACCTACGATGACGCAAATACACTGTTTTGCACAAGTTGGGAAGTCTTCTGCTAGCTGTCCTATCCATGCATGTGACACACCCTACATCTCCCCTTGTTTTCTGCGCCGATGTGTTGCCTAATTTTGGCATATCTCGAATGGTGTGCACCAGCATCGCATGTAGATCGAAAATCTCCTTTCTATAAGCATCATAACATTTTACAACAAACGCTTCTATCCACACTGTCAGCGGTTCTTCTACCAGTAGCTGAAAGTAAATGTCGATGTCATTTCTAGGTTGCTTCGGGCCTTGGATAATCATTGACATCATAGTGTATTTTTCTTCATACACAACCAAGGAGCTAGGTTATATATGCACAGAAGCACCAGCCATGTGCTATGATTGGTGCTCATATCGCCAAAAGGATTCATCCCGATAGTACACTCCCCGAGCCTTATACTTCTAGGATCCTTGGCAAAATTTTCAAACTTGTTGTCAATTAATTCCCACTGAGCCCCATCTTTCGGGTGCCTCATAAACCTATCCACAATTCGCTCATCATGATGCCACCACAACCTCTTTGCCTCTCTAGTGTTTGCAAACAAACGCCTCAACCTTGGAATTAAAGGCAAGTACCAAACAACCTTGAACGGGATTCCTGTCTTGGTCTCATCATCCAATTTGTACTTGTCCTTTGCTCTCCCGCGCTTGTATCATGCATGCTTGCATGTGGGACATGCACAATAATCTTTGTACTCACCATAGTACAATATACAATCATTCACACAAGCATGTATCTTCTGTACTTCAAGTTCCAATGGGCAAACAATTTTCTTCGCTTCATTCGTGCTTCTGGGGAGCACATTATCTTCTAGAAGAATTTCTTTCAAAAGTCCTAACATCTCTGTGAAGCCCTTGTTTGATAGACCGTTTGCTGCTTTAAATTTGAGAAGCACTAGGGTGGCACTCAACCTGGAATATTTCTTTTTGCATCTTGGATACAATTCCTTCTTGGAGTCTGCATCAATGGTTGGCACATCCTTGTACCCAAGCATATCCTTTTCTGGGCCCTCAAAATCTGCAATCATCGCAGCAAAATCTGGCACATCAAGATCGTCATCATCTGCATGGACGTCTTGGTTTTCCGATGGGCGTTTTAGCTTTCCGGTGTTCCATTGGTAGCTTGACGCATCTGCCCCGATGTTAGATTCAACATCCATGTGACACTGAATGGGGTTTGGCATCTCGCTGCCCTGGGTATCTTCATCCATGACCTCCTCTTCACCGTGTCTGGTCCAACGTGTATATCCATCCATGAATCCCCTAGAGACTAAGTGCATCTGGACATCTTCAACGTCATGTGACTTTGTATTGGCACAATCAGTACATGGACACAGGATGTAATCCGCATAACCAATTCTCCTCTTTGTACTTTCAGCCAAATTCATGAACTCTGTCACGCCACTGATAAAATCTACGGTTTTCCGATTCTTCATCCATCGAGATCGTTCCATCTGCAGCAGACGAATGGTAATTAAAAACAAAACAACAACATTAATACATGGATTAACAGCTGCCCAGAGATTCGTGCATAAATCACAATGTTTTATTTTAATAATTACTGAGGACGCTCCATGTTGTTATCCAGACGTGCAATGACAAAAATTAATGGCCAGTCAATTTACACGTAGAGTACTAGTACAACACTACACTTAGGAATTGAATACCTTAATTAAGCCACTCACGAAAAGAATACCTTAATTAATTAGCCGTGTGGCAACCGCCACCCAGCAGACTGACAAGCGCGATGCGGCGACATGCTGAGACAACACGGTCGAGGAGCAAAGCTTAGTGCGGCTGCCGCCTGAAGTTCGACCTCCACTATCCCGCCATTGACCGCGATGGATGTGCTCGAATCACGCCGCTGCCGACCTCGATGGTTGAGCTCCTCCTATCTCCCGCCGCTGACTGAGGATTGACCTTCTATGACGCCGCCACCGCCCACCAACCAAGGATTGACCTCTTCTCCGGTAGCGGCTGCCTAGGCCGCCACCGCCATCTCTATATGTAGAGCAGCTATTTTTTTACGGATATCTGCGGAGCGGCTGTTTACACGGTATCTCACCATAACTCAATTATATGGACAGGGTAGTACATCACATACGGTTATGTAGCGGCAACCGTGTCTAACCTACATTGTCTTCTCACACGGTTTGGTGCGGAAATCATGTGTGACATTGTAATACCTAACACAAACGACATGTACAAATAGTGTGCCGTATACAACATATATATAGTGCCATTAGTAGTTCCCGACCGTTAGCTTATCTCCACAGTTTCCCCATCTCCCCAAATCCTCACATAGCCCCCAAATTCCCTCGTGTGGCACTGACATTGGGGGAATGCGGACGAGTGGTGCTGATGGTTTCGGTGCGGCTGCTCCTGCTCGTATCGCCGCCACGACAGCGGTCGCCGCTGAGCACTTGCTTAAGGTCATCAGAAGGCAGGTGTACTACGAATCCGAATCATCCTGTCAGGTTCCAATCTATCCCGATCTTTTTTAGCATGTCCAAAGTATAGATCCTCGCTGAATGACCCTCCCCTCTCCCCCCAGGAAAGCGATCTGCCACCAGATTCGGAGCTTGACTCCAGACTCCCGCAACACGAGTTCGACTTCGAGTTTTGCGCCACCGAGAAGTACCAAAAGGTGAGTTGTGTGCACGGGCACACTCCCGCTTGACGTGTATGCACGGAGGGATTCGACATTGGCAGGCGGTTTCTCAGTTGCCCCTTAGAGGTTAGTACTAATTAAGTTCATCATTTTACTTCAGTTAATGCCACCGCTCATCCAGAATACTATTTAACATTGGCAGGGATATGAGGCTTGTGCCTTTGTTAACTGGCTGGATGAAGAATGGCATGGCAGGGCTTGGAGTGTTATCACCAAGGTCGCAGAAGATAACATAAAGCTAAAGAAGAAACTAGCTGGTCTATAATGTACAATCAGTACGATGAAAGCAAGAAAGAATCAATCACATGCAATAGATGAAAGCAAGAGACAAGAAGGAACTAGCATGTGTAGTTGTGGTTGTCGCATTAGCCATGTTCTATGCGCTGTTTGCAATGATGATTAGGGGTTTTGTTTGACAGTATTGCTAAAGCACATCTAGATGTGCTCTAAGTAATGCACATCTAGGTCATATGCCATTGATGTTATGTGAAGATTCGTGTAGATATTTTTCTTTGTATATTTTCTTTTCCTTTCTAGTTTGATTATTACTAGCTTTATCAATAAGAAGAGCTCAATGTATTGCTTGCCAACTGTCCTACTCCGTTCGTACCGGTACCGGTGCATAATCCCAAAAACCGTTCCTTGTTTTTGTCCTGAAAAAGGAAACCAGCCAAATAGCCAACAGGAGTCATGCGCAACCCCGGGAATTTGGAGCGACTGGGTACAAATAATTGTGGTTGATTAAATCAGCGGTTAGATAATACGTCAACCCCCGCTTCAATTGTCACTTCCTCTTCTCTGCATACCCAGCTTAAGTGTCCACCATCTTCATCGTCCCCATAGGCCGCGCTACACACTGGCACACACTCTGCAGCCTTGTCGAGCGATAGCAAGGACGACAGTTTGGCCAGCAGTCTAGCGCCCGGTGATAGGTCAACATCGGAATCATCCCGCTTGTCTTCCATGAGTCCGGCGCAAGCCCAAACCTCGATTATATCCGGTTCATGGAAGGGACACTACCTCCAGAGTCGTCATACGACAACCATACGGACGAGGAGCCGTCGGAGGACGAAGAAGAGGACGATGATGACGAGGAGGAGGAATGGTCAAATGAGGAGGAGGACGACGACATCAACGATGATGACGACGGCGCCAGCGATGAAAAGCCAACGGTCAACGGCAAGAAGCGTCCTTGCCAAGATGATGTCGCAGGGCCATCAACCAAGAACAACAAGAAGAATGACTAAATTAAGCAAACTATATATATCTCTGTTTATCCTGTCAATCTCATCACAGACGGTTAGTAATATGTATTCGACAGAGATCTTCTAAATTATCGCCAACAGGTTGGTTTGTTGAACTGTGGGCCCTGACGAGCACACAATTCACAAAAAAAGATCGTATGGCTGTCTATAATGATCGCACACAATTCTGATTACCGACCTGTTTGCCAGGTATCACACACATCTTGTTATGCCGAATCATTTGTGTTCACCTCACTCATCACAAACGGTTCATCAGAGTGAACTGTATGTCGTATATCGCACACACCTTGATCTGGCTGCCCGTTTCTGTTGTTCTATCTCATCGCAAATAGTTCGTGTAGATCAACCGTATGCCCCTCATTGCACACACAACTATAATCTGAATCATGTTTGATGTATCATTCATCGCAAACATTTTGCATCATTTCTGATGGTTTACATACAACACTGTTTACGATTATTGCTTCGCACACAGTTTCTCGAAGGGTCTGTGATCGTAGTGTCGCGTTAGCAGCATCCTGCAGTAGTGTAAGACACCCATGCCAACCAAAATTGTACTCACTGAAGACACAAATGGTATTCCTTTCGACCCATCTATTTACCGCTCTATGATTGGTTCATTGCTTTATCTTTGTGTATCTAGACCAGACATCATGTTTAGTGTATGCATGTGTGCTAGATTTCAAGCTTCCCCTAGGGAAAGTCATCATAAGGCAGTTAAGCATATTCTTAGATACCTTGTTCACACCCCAAAGTTGGGTCTATGGTACCCCAAGGATGCTAAGTTTGATCTCATTGGGTACACGGATGCGGATTGGGTTGGAGACAAAGTGGATTGTAAGTCCACCTCCGACGCATGTCAGTTTCTTGGACGCTCCTTAGTTAGTTGGTATTCGAAGAAACAAAATTGTGTTGCCCTCTTCACCGCAGAACCTGAATACATTACAACTACCAGTTGTGCAACTCAATTACTATGGATCAGGCAAACTTTGAAGGATTACGGTATCACCTATAGGCATGTACCTCTTCTATGTGGTAATGAAAGTGCCGTCAATATCACTGAGAACCCCAAAGATCATACCCGCACCAAGCACATTGATATTAGGTATCATTTCTTGAGAGATCATGTGGAAAAAGGTGACATTGATATTGCTCATGTTGGCACAGATATGCAACTTGAAGACATTTTCACCAAGCCATTGGATGAAGCAAGGTTTTTTCAACTTAGGCGTGAACTTGGTATCTTGGAGCTTGGTAATATTGTGTGAAATCTAGTACCCATTCATGCATGAACTTAATGTCTTGTCTTGATGTAGGCATATATTTAGTGGGAGACATTCAATTCATGAGTATTCTCACCCTACATAATGCATAAATAGAACAAACACTCTCAAAGTTATCATGGTTCTCGAACTATGGTACTTTAACATGATGGAGTCGTGACTATGTGCCCAAAGTCGACATCTTTGCGGTACTATGTTCCATATGCTCAAACATGGTGACCTCGGTCACTGCTTGTAAATTTCTTATATGGACCTTTCTTTACTCAATATTGTTGGGTTTTTATTACATCTTAGTATGGCCTTAGATTTCTCAGGTTTTCACCCTATAAATCTCTACAAAAACTCCTTGGCGGAGTCTATATCAAATTATCTGTGTTTGGCCCCTTACAAATCTTCCCCCTGCCTAGTCTTTCTGTCCAGTGGCCGGACATCTGGCTCCTCAACCAGACATCCGGGCCCTGGGGAAAATTCCTCTACTGCTCAAACTTCCACCGCGGACTTCCAGTGGCCGGACATCCGGGCCCTCAACCTTTTTGCTTGCTGATTTCCACACGCCAGATATTCGGGCTTGTCCCCGGATGTCCGGCCCGATGGCCCTGGTTTTTCTGCTCTCTCACCTCTGCATGTCGGATATCCGGGCCAGGACCCTGGATGTCCGGCCCGTCGCCCGCAGCCACATAAAACAGGGGAGGGGCTTGGGATTTGGGGGCAGTTTCCCACTATCTCTCCCGTTGCTCGCCCCATCTCTTCAAGCCGCCGTCGTCGGGTGGTGCTCCAGCGCTGCCCCGGCCCTCTCCTCCGTCCTTCAGCCCCGATCTCCTGCCCACGGCTTCTTCTCCTCCCGATCTATGTTTCCATCCAATCCTTTTCTTGGGTGGTGGTGTGAATCACTCGGGAGGAACCGGTGTATTGTGGGATTCACCGCCGGAGTTCCTCATGGCGCGTACCAAGAACTGCGGCCCCGAGCGGCCCGAGACTTCTTCCCGGGGTATGGATGCTATCTCTCTTGCATTGTTCTCTTGTTGTGACCAAATCATCTTAGGGCTTCATTATCTCTCATGTATATCTTGGCATATCTCTCTCTCTCTCTAGAGTATTGGTGTCTCTCGGCTAAGCCTAAAATCTCTCTATGTACTCGGCTAATCAACTTAATCATGGGGATGTCAAAATTTTGATCTACCACTTGGACTTGTCCTATGGTCATGATCGAAAATGTTCATCCCACTGTTTAATTTGTGTTATCCTTGTTCATACTTTTTGGCGCCTTCTCATTGGGACCTCTCATTATCCGTTTCTGTGGCTCGCCGACAAGGCTCAACCGACTCCGATGAACATGCTCGGCCTAAGAAGAAGAAGAAGACCACCACCAAGAAGAAGAAGTGGGCACCATCCACCAGTCCGTCCACCTCGGATCTAGATGATGAGTACTATGTTGGGGAGGAAGATGATGACTTTGCTCCAAGACACTCTGTTGGCCAGTCCAAACCTAGCAATAGGAGGGCACCGGTGCCTCAAGTCCGTGGTGCTGCAATGCCTGTGGTCCATGGTCTTCGCATCTCAATGGAACTTCCCGACATCGGGGACCGCCTCACACATGACTTCACCACCGTGGGGGTTGGTCCATACCTTGAGTTCCGATGAGATACCAACCAATATGAGATGGTGCCTGATGCCGAGGATCCTCGGTTCCACACTCGGACGCAGCAAGATCTTTACTCAAGTTTCGTCCATGGTCGTGGGCTTGCCCCTCACAAATACCTGGATCTTCCATTCATGCTTGATCATCCTGCCATGTTCCCTGACAACACCGTCAAAATCATTGATGACATGACTCTAGGTCAAGCCATGACCTTCAAGTGTGATTGGAATGAAGCTGCCATCCTTCAGTTCTATGCCACCTACTTCTTTGGGCCAGACAACACTCTCACATGGATGACTGATGACACTGTGTTGAGCATCACCTATGACCGTTTTGTTCAGATTTTGGGCTTCTCCGGTGTTGGTCATCACATTCATAGTATGGATCCTCGCTATAGACCCAAAGGGATTGACGCATGCATGGCTCTTCTTAAGCCCATCTCTCAGCTCACTGAAGAGGAACGTGCATATCCACCCAATGAGTCATCCATTTTCCAGTCTCCCTACTGCATTCTCTATCAGTGTGTGCTTCACACTCTCTATCCAAAGAAGGGAGATCGCTCAAGGGCTCGCAACTACTCTGTTGATCTGATGGTACGTATGCATGATGCACCTACTGAGCCTCTTGACACCGCTCACTATATTTGGCATGAGATTCGTCTCTCCGGCTTCATTCAGACGCGCAAATTCCCACATGCTCCATTCATTCAGGCCATCATTGATCACACTGCTTCATTTGAGGTTGCTAAGACCGTTGGGCATTCCATTTGGAAGCCTCCCATCCACATGCGCATGGCTGCTCCTGCACCGGCTGTTGCACCTCGACCACCTAGGAAGCCTGCTGGTGGGTCTCAACCCACTGCTTCCTCCGTGTCTTCTTCCTCATCTGCTCCTCATGGACGTCTTGCCTTGTTCTTTGGCAAGGCTCGGTCTGCTATCATGAAGGCAATCACTTTCAGCTGTCAGTAGAATCATGATGTTCAGAAGCGCCTCATCATCTCCAAGAATCAGCTCAAGCAGCGCCTCCGTGACCGTGGGAGTCCCGTGAGTGATGATGAACCTCTTTCCGCGGCTCCGTCCACTTCCACCTTCGGTTTCCCGTCTCATGACGAGTACCCTGAGTTCTTTTGTGATGATGATGACTTTCGCCAGGAGTGACCGAGTCTGTTTTGGTTCTTCACCCCTTTTTGCTTGTTGCTGTCAATGGGGGAGAAGTAGTATCTTAGTATGTTCATGCTATGATGTGTTGGCTATTTGTGTTAGCTACTATTATTCAAACTTTTTATGTTGCTACCTATGGTACTTGATCGTGTGAGACTATGTTATTATGTTGCTACCTATGGTACTTGATCGGTTGAGACTATGTTATTATCTTGTGGCTATGAAATGTTTTTAGTCTATGTATTATGGTGGTTTCATATGTGCATGTCTCTCACATTTATATCTCTTTGAGCTACATATGCTATCATAAGAAGTTTGTGTTGTACATCCTAACATATTCATCTCATGCACACAATGAGGGGGAGCTAAAAGCAAATAGAAACATAAATATACTTTGTACTTTTGCTCTCATGTTTGTCAATTCTAAGATTATTTATTGCATCTATGATACTACATGTATGATTGTCATCAACAAACAAAAATGTGGAGATTGAAAGAGCAATCATGCCCTTACATCATATTTTGATGTTGATGACAATATACATGTAGGGGACTAACAATGGTTGTCAAGTAAATCTCAGGTGTTCATCCCCGGTTCATCAAACAGTGTGGATCAAGAGCATACAAAGTGATTTTACTCAAGGATCAAGTATCAAAATTGATTACATATTTGTTTTCTTGAGTATAGGATCCCACACTATTAAGAGGGGATCGATAGGGTTAGTTTAATGCTTGCCCATGCCACAAACCTCCTTCCCAAAAATGCACATGCTCCATCTCTATACTCTCTGTGTTTTTGTCTCTGGCCTGCCGGATGTCCGGGCTTCAAGCCGGATATCCGGGCCTCACGCTGGATATCCGGCCTGCTTGCCGGATATTCGGGCCTAGCTATCCAGAGAGCACTTTGTGCTTGTGCTTCTTGCCAGATGTCCGGCCATCTACGCCGGATGTCCGGGCTCCCCTTGCACCCCGTATTTCCGGGCTTTCTTGCTGGATGTCCGACTTGTGCTATCCAGAAGCCGTTTTTCATCTTGGTGAAATTGTCGGATGTCCGGCCATGTGCCGGATGTCCGGGGTTACCTGATATGCCGGATGTCCGGGCTTGGCCCCCGGATGTCCTACCCCTCTATTTTCTGCTCTGCTTCTACCTTGTTCTTCGAGTGCCTTGCTAGGCCGGATGTCCGTCCCCTAGCCCGGATGTCCGGCCTGCCCATTCACTTGCACTACAACGGCCATATTTGTGCTCACACTATATATGGCCCTTCTCCCCCACGGGAGTGGGTTGACCATTCACTTTGAACAAACTCTAGAACACATCTCACTCTCTCTATCTCTCTCACGTCTCCACACCAAATCTTAGATCCCCAAGGGATTTGAGAGCATTTGAGAGAAGTTGTCCGACCAAATGATAGATCCACTCCTTCCCCTTCTTTGTACCAAAGGAATTCGTGATTTGAGCAAGTCTTGAGCTTTTCCCCATCATTCTTGTTACTCTTGGAGGTTGGAGACTCCTAGGAGGTAGGAGTCATTCAGAGAGGAATTGACCATTGTGATTACCCCTGGAAAAGTTTGTGAGGGTTTGGAGACCACCCTAAGGTCTACCACTAGTGGTTGAGAAACGCCACCGTGGTGTTGTCTCAAAGGGAGAATAGGGCGAGCCTTCGTGGCGTTGGTGTCCCTTCATGGTAAAATCCACCTCTCTAACGGTGACGTAGCTTCCCTCCAAGGAAGTGAACATTGGCATACATCATCGTGTCCCGGAGTTGCGGTTATTCCTAACCCTAACTCTCTACTGTTGGGGAACGTAGCAGAATTTTAAAATTTCCTACGCATCACCAAGATCAATCTATGGAGTCATCTAGCAACGAGGGAGAGAGGAGTGCATCTACATACCCTTGTAGATCACGAGCGGAAGCGTTCAAGAGAACGGGGATGATGGAGTCGTACTCGACGTGATTCAAATCACCGATGACCAAGTGCCGAACGGACAGCACCTCCGCGTTCAACACACGTACGGTTGGGAAGACGTCTCCTCCAAGTTGATCCAGCAAGGGGAAGGAGAGGTTGATGAAGATCCAGCAGCACGACGGCGTGGTGGTGGAAGCAACGGTGATCTCGGCAGGGCTTCACCAAGCGCAAGGGAGATGGAGGAGTGTCACAGGAGGGACAGGGAGAGGCCAGGGACTTGGGTGCGCAGCCCTCCCTCCCCCCACTATATATAGGGTGCCTAGGGGGGGCACCGGCCCTAGGAGATCCAATCTCCTAGGGGGGGGGCGGCGGCCAAGGGGGTGCCTTGCCCCCCAAGGCAAGGGTGACGCCCCCACCCCTAGGGTTTCTAACCCTAGGCGCAGGGGGACGCCCAAAGGGGGGCGCACCAGCCCACTAGGGGCTGGTTCCCCTCCCACTTCAGCCCATGGGGCCTTCCGATATAGGTGGCCCCACCCGGTGGACCCCCGGGACCCTTCCGGTGGTCCCGGTACAATACCGGTGACCCCCGAAACCTTCCCGATGGCCGAAACTGGACTTCCTATATATAAATCTTTACATCCGGACCATTTCGGAACTCCTTGTGACGTTCAGGATCTCATCCGGGACTCCGCACAACTTTCGGGTTACCATGTGCTAATATCTCTACAACCCTAGCGTCACCGAACCTTAAGTGTGTAGACCCTACGGGTTCGGGAGACATGCAGACATGACCGAGAAGCCTCTCCGGTCAATAACCAACAGCGGGATCTAGATACCCATGTTGGGTCCCACATGCTCCACGATGATCTCATCATATGAACCACGATGTCGAGGATTCAATCAATCCGTATACAATTCCCTTTGTCAATCGATACGTTACTTGCCCGAGACTCGATCATCGGTATCCCAATACCTTGTTCAGTCTCGTTACCGGCAAGTCACTTTACTCGTACCGTAATGCATGATCCCGTGATCAACCACTTGATCACATTGAGCTCATTATGATGATGCATTACCGAGTGGGCCCAGAGATACCTCTCCGTCATACGGAGTGACAAATCCCTGTCTCGATTCGTGCCAACCCAACAGACACTTTCGGAGATACCTGTAATGTACCTTTATAGTCACCCAGTTATGTTGTGACATTTGGCACACCCAAGGCACTCCTACGGTATCCGGGAGTTGCACAATCTCATGGTCTAAGGAAATGATACTTGACATTCAGAAAAGCTACAACAAATGAACTATACGATCTTTGAGCTATGCTTAGGATTGGGTCTTGTCCATCACATCATTCTCCTAATGATGTGATCTCGTTATCAATGACATCCAATGTCCATAGTCAGGAAACCATGACTATCTTTTGATCAACGAGCTAGTCAACTAGAGGCTCACTAGGGACGTGTTGTGGTCTATGTGTTCACACATGTATTGCGATTTCCGGATAACACAATTATAGCATGAACAATAGACAATTATCATGAATAAAGAAATATAATAATAACCATTTTATTATTGCCTCTAGGGCATATTTCCAACAGTCTGCCACTTGCAGTAGAGTCAATATTCTAGTTACATTGTGATGAATCGAACACCCATGCAGTTCTGGTGTTGATCATGTTTTGCTCTAGGGAGAGGTTTAGTCAACGGATCTGCTACATTCAGGTCCGTATGTACATTTTGAACACTTTCACGAATGGAGTTGAAGCGACGTTTGATATGCCTGGTCTTCCTGTGAAACCTGGGCTCCTTGGCAAGGGCAATAGCTCCAGTGTTGTCACAGAAGAGAGTCATCGGGCCCGATGCATTGGGTAGGACTCCTAGGTCGGTAATGAACTCCTTCACCCAGACTGCTTCTTGTGCTGCCTCCGAGGCTGCCATGTACTCCGCTTCACATGTAGATCCCGCCACAATGCTTTGCTTGCAACTGCACCAGCTTACTGCTCTGCCATTCAAAATATACACGTATCCGGTTTGTGACTTAGAGTCATCCAGATCTGTGTCGAAGCTAGCATCGACGTAACCCTTTACGACGAGCTCTTCATCACCTCCATGGACGAGAAACATTTCCTTGGTCCTTTTCAGGTACTTTAGGATATTCTTGACCGTTGTCCAGTGTTCCATGCCGGGATTACTTTGGTACCTTCCTACCAAACTTACGGCAAGATTTACATCAGGTCTGGTACACAGCATAGCATACATGATAGACCCTATGGCCGAGGCATAGGGGACGACACTCATCTTTTCTCTATCTTCTGCCATGGTCGGGCATTGAGCCGTGCTCAATCTCGTACCTTGCAATACAGGCAAGAACCCCTTCTTTGACTGATCCATTTTGAACTTCTTCAATATCTTGTCAAGGTACGTACTCTGTGAAAGACCAATGAGGCGTCTCGATCTATCTCTATAGATCTTGATGCCTAATATATAAGCAGCTTCTCCAAGGTCCTTCATTGAAAAACACTTGTTCAAGTAGGCCTTTATGCTCTCCAAGAATTCTATATCATTTCCCATCAATAGTATGTCATCCACATACAGTATGAGAAATGCTACAGAGCTCCCACTCACTTTCTTGTAAATGCAGGCTTCTCCATAAGTCTGCATAAACCCAAACGCTTTGATCATCTCATCAAAATGAATGTTCCAACTCCGAGATGCTTGCACCGGCCCATAAATCAAGCGTTGGAGCTTGCACACCTTGTCAACATTCTTAGGATCGACAAAACCTTCCGGCTGCATCATATACAATTCTTCCTTAAGGAAACCATTAAGGAATGCCGTTTTGACGTCCATTTGCCATATCTCATAATCATAGAATGCGGCAATTGCTAACATGATTCGGACGGACTTCAGCTTCGCTACGGGTGAGAAAGTCTCATCGTAGTCAACCCCTTGAACTTGTCGATAACCCTTAGCGACAAGCTGAGCTTTATAGATGGTCACATTACCATCCGAGTCTGTCTTTTTCTTAAAGATCCATTTATTTTCTATGGCTCGCCGATCATCGGGCAAGTCAGTCAAAGTCCACACTTCGTTTTCATACATGGATCCTATCTGGGATTTCATGGCTTCCAGCCATTTGTCGGAATCCGGGCCCGCCATCGCTTCTTCATAGTTCGAAGGTTCACCGTTGTCTAACAGCATGATTTCCAAGACAGGGTTGCCGTACCACTCTGGTGCGAAACGTGTCCTCGTGGACCTACAAAGTTTAGTAGTAACTTGATCTGAAGCTTCATGATCATCATCATTAGCTTCCTCTCTAATCGGTGCAGGCACCTCAGGAACATTTTCTTGAGCTGCGCCACTTACCGGTTCAATAGGTAATACTTCATCAAGTTCTACTTTCCTCCCACTTATTTCTTTCGAGAGAAAACTCTTTCTCTATAAAGGACCCATTCTTGGCAACAAAGATCTTGCCTTCGGATCTGAGGTAGAAGGTATACCCAACAATTTCTTTAGGGTATCGTATGAAGACGCATTTTTCTGACTTGGGTTCGAGCTTTTCAGGTTGAAGTTTCTTGACATAAGCATCGCATCCCCAAACTTTTAGAAACGACAGCTTATGTTTCTTCCCAAACCATAATTCATACGGTGTCATCTCAACGGATTTCGACGGAGCCCTATTTAAAGTGAATGCGGCAGTCTCTAAAGCATAGCCCCAAAATGATAGCGGTAAATCGGTAAGAGACATCATAGATCGCACCATATTAATAGAGTGCGATTACGATGTTCGGACACACCATTACGCTGAGGTGTTCCAAGCGGCGTGAGTTGTGAAACTATTCCACATTTTCTTAAATGTGTGCCAAATTCGTGACTCAAGTATTCTCCCCCACGATCTGATCGCAAGAACTTGATTTTCCTGTCACGTTGATTCTCAACCTCACTCTGAAATTCCTTGAACTTTTCAAAGGTCTCAGACTTGTGTTTCATTAAGTAGACATACCCATATCTACTCAAGTCATTAGTGAGGGTGAGAACATAACGATAGCCACCGCGAGCCTCAACACTCATTGGACCGCACACATCAGTATGTATGATTTCCAATAAGTTGGTTGCTCGCTCCATTGTTGCTGAGAACGGAGTCTTGGTCATTTTACCCATGAGGCATGGTTCGCACGTGTCAAATGATTCGTAATCAAGAGACTCTAAAAGTCCATCTGCATGGAGCTTCTTCATGCGTTTGACACCTATGTGACCAAGGCGGCAGTGCCACAAGTATGTGGGACTATCATTATCAACCTTACATCTTTTGGTACTCACACTATGAATATGTGTAGCATTACGCTCGAGATTCATTAAGAATAAACCATTCACCATTTGAGCATGACCATAAAACATATCTCTCATATAAATAGAACAACCATTATTCTCGGATTTAAATGAGTAGCCATCTCGTATTAAACGAGATCCTGATACAATGTTCATGCTCAAAGCTGGCACTAAATAACAATTATTGAGGTTTAAAACTAACCCCGTAGGTAAATGTAGAGGTAGCGTGCCGACGGCGATCACATCGACCTTGGAACCATTCCCGACGCGCATCGTCACCTCGTCCTTTGCCAGTCTCCGCTTATTCCGCAGCTCTTGCTTTGAGTTATAAATGTGAGCAATCACACTGGTATCAAATACCCAGGAGCTACTACGAGTACTGGTAAGGTACACATCAATTACATGTATATCACATATACCTTTCGTGTTGCCGGCCTTCTTGCCCGCTAAGTATTTGGGGCAGTTCCGCTTCCAGTGACCACTTCCCTTGCAATAAAAGCACTCAGTCTCGGGCTTGGGTCCATTCTTTGGCTTCTTCCCGGCAGCTTGCTTACCGGGCGTGGCAACTCCCTTGCCGTCCTTCTTGAAGTTCTTCTTACCCTTGCCTTTCTTGAACGTAGTGGTTTTATTCACCATCAATACTTGATGTTCCTTTTTGACTTCTACCTCTGCTGATTTCAGCATTGAATATACCTCGGGAATGGTCTTTTCCATCCCCTGCATATTGAAGTTCATCACAAAGCTCTTGTAGCTCGATGGAAGCGACTGAAGGATTCTGTCAATGACCGCGTCATCCGGGAGATTAACTCCCAGCTGAGTCAAGCGGTTATGCAACCCAGACATTCTAAGTATGTGCTCACTAACAGAACTATTTTCCTCCATCTTACAGCTGAAGAACTTGTCGGAGACTTCATATCTCTCGACCCGGGCATGAGCTTGGAAAACCATTTTCAGCTCTTCGAACATCTCATATGCTCCGTGTCGCTCAAAACGCTTTTGGAGCCCCGGTTCTAAGCTGTAAAGCATGCCGCACTAAACGAGGGAGTAATCATTAGCACGTGTCTGCCAAGCGTTCATAACGTCTTGGTTCTGTGGGACGGGTGCGTCACCTAGCGGTGCTTCTAGGACATAATCTTTCTTGGCAGCTATGAGGATGATCCTCAGGTTCCGGACCCAGTCCGTATAGTTGCTGCCATTGTCTTTCAGCTTGGTTTTCTCTAGGAACGCGTTGAAGTTGAGGACAACATTGGCCATTTGATCTACAACACATATTGTAAAGATTTTAGACTAAGTTCATGATAATTAAGTTCATCTAATCAAATTATTCAATGAACTCCCACTCAGATAGACATACCTCCAGTCATCTAAGTATAACATGATCCGAGTTAACTAGGCCATGTCCGATCATCACGTGAGACGGACTAGTCAACATCGGTGAACATCTTCATGTTGATCGTATCTTCTATACGACTCATGCTCGACCTTTCGGTCTTCTGTGTTCCGAGGCCATGTCTGTACATGCTAGGCTCGTCAAGTCAACCTAAGTGTATTGCGTGTATAAATCTGGCTTACACCCATTGTATTCAAATGTTAGAATCTATCACACCCGGTCATCACGTGGTGCTTCGAAACAACGAACCTTCGCAACGGTGCACAGTTAGGGGGAACACTTTCTTGAAATTTTACGATGGATCATCTTATTTAATCTACCGTCATTCTAAGCAAATAAGATGTAAAACATGATAAACATCACATGCAATCAAATAGTGACATGATATGGCCAATATCATTTGCTCCTTTGATCTCCATCTTCGGGGCTCCATGATCATCATTGTCACCGGCATGACACCATGATCTCCATCATCGTGTCTTCTTGAAGTTGTCACGTCAACTATTACTTCTACTACTATGGCTAACGCTTTAGCAATAAAGTAAAGTAACTACATGACGTTTATGTTGACACGCAGGTCATAAATAAATAAAGACAACTCCTATGGCTCCTACCGGTTGTCATACTCATCGACATGCAAGTCGTGATTCCTATTACAAGAACATGATCATATCATACATCAAATATATCATTCATCACATCCTTTGGCCATATCACATCACAAAACACTTGCTGCAAAAACAAGTTAGACGTCCTCTAATTGTTGTTGCAAGTTTTTACGTGGCTCCTATAGGTTTCTAGCAAGAACGTTTCTTACCTACGCCAAAACCACAATGTGAATTGCCAATTTCTATTTACCCTTCATAAGGACCCTGTTCATCGAATCCGATCCGACTAAAGTGGGAGAGACAGACACTCGCCAGCCACCTTATGCAACTAGTGCATGTCAGTCGGTGGAAACAGTCTCACGTAAGCGTACGTGTAAGGTTGGTCCGGGCCGCTTCATCCCACGATGCCGCCGAATCAAGATAAGACTAGTAACGACAAGATAATTGACAATATCGACGCCCACAACTACTTTGTGTTCTACTCGTGCATAGTAACTACGCATAGACCTAGCTCATGATGCCACTGTTGGGGAACATAGCAGAATTTTAAAATTTTCTACGCATCACCAAGATCAATCTATGGAGTCATCTAGCAACGAGGGAGAGAGGAGTGCATCTACATACCCTTGTAGATCACGAGCGGAAGCGTTCAAGAGAACATGGATGATGGAGTCGTACTCGACGTGATTCAAATCACCGATGACCAAGTGTCGAACGGACAGCACCTCCGCGTTCAACACACATACGGTTGGGAAGACGCCTCCTCAAACTTGATCCAGCAAGGGGAAGGAGAGGTTGATGAAGATCCAGCAGCACGACGGCGTGGTGGTGGAAGCAACGGTGATCTCGGCAGGGCTTCGCCAAGCGCAAGGGAGATGGAGGAGTGTCACGGGAGGGAGAGGGAGAGGCCAGGGACTTGGGTGCGCAGCCCTCCCTCCCCCCACTATATATAGGGTGCCTAGGGGGGCGTCGGCCCTAGGAGATCCAATCTCCTAGGGGGGCGGCGGCCAAGGGGGGTGCCTTGCCCCCCAAGGCAAGGGTGACGCCCCCACCCCTAGGGTTTCTAACCCTAGGCGCAGGGGGACGCCCAAAGGAGGGCGCACCAGCCCACTAGGGGCTAGTTCCCCTCCCACTTAAGCCCATGGGGCCTTCCGGGATAGGTGGCCCCACTCGGTGGACCCCCGGGACCCTTCCGGTGGTCCCGGTACAATACCGGTGACCCCCGAAACCTTCCCGATGGCCGAAACTGGACTTCCTATATGTAAATCTTTACCTCCGGACCATTCCGGAACTCCTCGTGACGTCCGGGATCTCATCCGGGACTCCGAACAACTTTCGGGTTACCGTGTGCTAATATCTCTACAACCCTAGCGTCACCGAACCTTAAGTGTGTAGACCCTACGGGTTCGGGAGACATGCAGACATGACTGAGAAGCCTCTCCGGTCAATAACCAACAGCGGGATCTGGATACCCATGTTGGCTCCCACATGCTCCATGATGATATCATCGGATGAACCACGATGTCGAGGATTCAATCAATCCGTATACAATTCCCTTTGTTAATCGATACGTTACTTGCCCGAGACTCGATCGTCGGTATCCCAATACCTTGTTTAGTCTCGTTACCGGCAAGTCACTTTACTCGTACCGTAATGCATGATCCCTTGATCAACCACTTGATCACATTGAGCTCATTATGATGATGCATTACCGAGTGGGCCCAGAGATACCTCTCCGTCATACAGAGTGACAAATCCCTGTCTCGATTCGTGCCAACCCAACAGACACTTTCGGAGATACCTGTAATGTACCTTTATAGTCACCCAGTTACGTTGTGACGTTGGGCACAACCAAGGCACTCCTACGGTATCCGGGAGTTGCACAATCTCATGGTCTAAGGAAATGATACTTGACATTCAGAAAAGCTACAGCAAATGAACTATACGATCTTTGAGTTATGCTTAGGATTGGGTCTTGTCCATCACATCATTCTCCTAATGATGTGATCTCGTTATCAATGACATCCAATGTCCATAGTCAGGAAACCATGACTATCTTTTGATCAACGAGCTAGTCAACTAGAGGCTCACTAGGGACGTGTTGTGGTCTATGTGTTCACACATGTATTACGATTTCCGGATAACACAATTATAGCATGAACAATAGACAATTATCATGAACAAAGAAATATAGTAATAACCATTTTATTATCGCCTCTAGGGCATATTTCCAACATCTACTTGTGGTTACTTGTCTCTTAGCACTTACTTATATCATATTGTGCTTGCTTACTTACATACTTGTGTTACTTGTTTATCTTGCTTTGCTCTTAGATCACACTTGCAATTGTTATGCTCACTTTCATATTCCGCATTATTGCCTAAAATTGCTAAGTAATAATTAAAATTTGTAATTGTACCTATTCACCCCCTCTAGGTCCATCTCGATCCTTCCAATGGAACAATCAAAAATTATAGAAACGTTGGAGATGTATTAGCATCCCCAAACTTAATTTCCTCTCGTCCTCGAGTAGGTAGATGATAAAAACAGAATTTTTGATGTGGAATGATGCCTAACATGTCATATCATATTCTTTTCTTTATAGCATGGACATTTGGACTTTTATATTGCTCAAGGCAATAGTCTAGTTTTGACATGAGACTTAAACACTCAAGCATACCAACAAGCAACCATGCCTTTCAAAATATCAATGCTAAAATAAGTTATCCCTAGCCCATCATTCTCAACCATTGATCCATTCATGAAACACAATCGCATATTAACTACACCCGATGCTCAAGTACGATCATAGTGCCTCCTAGTTGGTGCTTTATAAGAGAAGATGGAGACTCAAATTCAAATTAAAAATTGAATAAAGTAAAAGAAAGGTCCTTCGCGGAGGGAAGTAGGGATTTGTAGAGGTGCCAGAGCACAAAGCGAAAATTGAGAGATAAAAACATTTTTGGAGGCATACTTTTCCCACCAACGAAAACGACTTAGAGTTCCCAACACTTTCCATGCTAGATATATCATAGGTGGTTCCCAAACATAAATTAAAGTTTATTCCTTTTTCCACCACACTTTCACTTTCCATGGCTAACCGTATCCACGGGTGCCTTACATACCAACACTTTCCAAGGAATTTATTATTTGAGAACATAAAGTATATTCATTTTTCATTTTGGGACTGGGCATCCCTAATACCTTTGCCTTACTCTCGTGCAATGACAAGTGAATAAACACTCATCGTGAGAATAACACATTTAGCATGGAAAATATTAGCCATCCCTCACCGCCTCGCGAGCGGTACGAGCACACAAAAGAGAAATTTATTTTGAATATTAGAGATGACACATACAAATTTGCTTAGGACGGCAAAAGAATACCGCATATAGGTAGATATAGTGGGCTCATGTGGCAAAACTGGTTTCAAAGATTTTGGATGCACAAGTAGTGAAGGCTAGCAAAAGATTGAGAAGCGACCAACCAAGAAACGAATAATCTCATAAGAGAGCATTAAGCATAATTAACACCGAATAATGCACCACAAGTAGGATATAATTTCATTACATAACTATTGACTTTCATGCTTGCATAGGGAATCACCAACCTTAACACCAATATTCTTAGATAAGCATAATTACTCATCAACATGACTCACATATCACATCATCATATCTCATAACTATTACTAAGAATCAAGTTTATTTTGCCCAATGATCTTCATGAAAGTTTTTTTTATATTCTTCTTGGATATCTATCACTTTGTAACTAATTTTCATGTGTTGCTTTTGATAAGCTCAAACAAATATAAGTGAAGATCATGAGCATAATATTTCTTTCTCTCAAATTAATTTAAGTGAAGCAAGAGAGAATTTCTTGAAAATTTTACTAACTCTCAAATAAATCTAAGTTAAGCAAGAGAGCATTTCTTCAAAAATACTAAAGCACACCATGCTCAAAAAGATATAAGTGAAGCACCAGAGGAAGTCCATAGCTCATAAAAATTTAAGTGAAGCATAGAGAGCAATTCTAGCAAGTCATGACATAATTTTGGCTCTCTCAAATAGGCGTGTCCAGCAAGGAATCAAGACTAAAAACACAAAAAAGCAAGCAAAGACTCATATCATACAAGACGCTCCAAGCAAAACACATAGTATGTGACGAATAAAAATGTAGCTTCGAGTAAAATACCGATGGTCGTTAGAAGAAAGAGGGGATGCCACTCGGGGCATCCCCAAGGTTAGTTGCTTACTTTTATTTGGATAATATCTTGGGGTGCCATGAGCATCCCCAAGCTTAGTCTCTTCTTACTCCTTATTCCTTCATCCATCATAAGATAACCCAAAACTTGGAAACTTCAATCACACAAGACTCAACAAAACCTTCGTGAGATCCATTAGTATAAGAAAGCAAATCACTACTATAAGTACTGTAGCAAACCAATTCATATTTTATTCTTTCCTTATATCTACTGTATTCCAACTTTTCTATGGCAAAAACTCATCAAAGAAAACCATAGAATCATCAAAACAAGCACACAACGCAAAGAAAACAGAATCTATCAAAAACAGAATAGTCTGTAGCAATCTGGATATTTCGAATACTTCTATAACTTAAAAAACTCTGAAAAATTAGGAAGGCCTGGGAAATTTGTATGTTAATCTTATTCAAAATGAATTGGTATTTAATCATTCTCTGGTTAAGAATGACAATTATTTTCGCGAGTGCAAAAGTTTCTGTTTCATCAAGATCAAACAACTATCGCCCAAGAAGATCCTAAAGGCTTTACTTGGAAAAAACACTAATTAAAACACACAAAAACACAATCATAACAGTAGCATAATTGTTCTACACTCAAGAACAAAAAGCAAAAATAAATTTTATTCATTGGGTTGCCTCCCAACAAGCGCTATTGTTTTACGCTCCTAGCTAGGCATAAAGCAAGGATCTAAGTTTTGTCATCCTTCTTCTTAATTCCCTTAGAGGTGTTTTCATCATGGGGTTTTGTAAAAACAACATAAAACATATTGTCCGTAGAAACCTTAGCACTATTAAGTTGCCCATTATCATAACCGCGTTGATTTCCGGCAATAATCCAAGAGTAGCATTGATTAACATTATTGAAAACTTGTTGAATTACATCTAGAATGGGGACTTTCTTTTTAAGATTCTCATCAAAGATTTTATCATCCCCAAGCAAATTTCTTAACGCATAATCGCTATTGTAAAGAATTTCATCTATCATGGGCTTTTCACGATTCATACCATAAAAATCAAATATTTCCCTAGCTTCCCGTATGATATAGTCAAACTCATTCATAAGAGCAAGAGTGGCCAACTTTTTAGCCTTAGGATTCTTTATAACAGGGAGCTCAAAAAACAATCTTTGCAAAGTAGGATGAGTACGGACAAATTTACTTTCAACTTTCAGAACTAGTGTTGAAATAGCATCCTCATAGGATCTAGTAGTTCTAAGTATAGGAGCATCCTCAAGACTTAGATTTCCAACACAATTGAAAAATTCTTGGATACGTTCCTTTCCCATAACATTCCCTTGCCCCAAGATAAAAGTTTTAGCATCTGGATTGCCCGTACGTCCAATCTTAGGAGTTAGGCCATCATGTATTGGTGCCATACCGAAATCACTCATCATTGCAAGCAAAAGGATAGATCTGACGAGAAAACAACGAACGAAAAAGAGGGCGAATCAAACGACAAATTTTTGTGAAGTGGGGGAGAGGAAAACGAGAGGCAAAAGGCAAATAATGTAAATTGCAATGAGATGATATTTTTGATTAGGAACCTGGTAGATGTAGACGATCCTCCCCGGCAACGGCACCAGAAATTCCTTTTGATGCGGCTTGAAGCTACGTCGGTATTTCCCCAAAGAGGAAGGGATGATGCAGCACAGCGGCGGTAGGTATTTCCCTCAGTGGTGAAACCAAGGTTATCAAACCAGTAGGAGAACCAAGCAACACTACGTAAACAACACATGCACACAAATAACAAATACTCGCAACCCGGCGTGTAAAAGGGGTTGTCAATCCCTTTCGGGTAACGGTGCCAGAAATTGGCAAACGGACATCAGAGAGTTGTAAATATTGATAGATCGAACGCCAAATAAAATAAATTGCAGCAAGGTATTTTTGTATTTTGGGTTTAATAGATCTGAAATAAAATCGAAGGAAAGTAGATCGCAAAGGAAAACAATATGAGAAAGAGACTCGGGGGGCCGTAGGTTTTACTAGTGGCTTCTCTCGAGAAAAATAGCAAACGGCGGGTAAACAAATTATTGTTGGGCAATTGATAGAATGGCAAATAATCATGATGATATCCATGCAATGATAATTACATAGGCATCACGTCCAAGATTAATAGACCGACTCCTGCCTACATCTACTACTATTACTCCACACATCGACCGCTATCCAGCATGCATCTAGTGTATTAAGTTCATGGAGAAACAGAGCAATGCAATAAGAAAGATGACATGATGTAGACAAGATCTATTTATGTAGAAATAGACCCCATCGTTTTATCATTAGTAGCAACGATACATATGTGTCGGTTCCCCTTCTGTCACTGGGATCAAGCACCATAAGATCGAACCCACTACAAAGCACCTCTTCCCATTGCAAGATAAATAGATCAAGTTGGCCAAACAAAACCCAAATATTGGAGAATAAATACGAGGCTATAAGCAATCATGCATATAAGAGATTAAAGAAACTCAAATAACTTTCATGGATAAAAAGAGATAGATCTGATCATAAACTCAAAGTTCACCGGACCCAACAAACACACCGCAAAAGAGTTACATCATATGGATCTCCAAGAGACCATTGTATTGAGAATCAAACGGGAGAGAGGAAGCCATCTAGCTACTAACTACGGACCCAAAGGTCTACAAAGAACTAATCACGCATCATCGGAGAGGCACCAATGGAAGTGGTGAACCCCTCCGTGATGATGTCTAGATTGGATCTGGTGGTTCTGGACTCTATGGCGGCTGGAATTGATTTTCGTCCCCTAGGGTTTCTGGAATATTGGGGTATTTGTAGAGCAAAGAGGCGGTTTGGGGGCACCCGAGGTGGGCACAACCCACCAGGGCACGCCCAGGCCTCCAGACGCGCCCTGGTGGGTTGTGCTCCCCTCGGAGCACCCCCCAGGCGCTTCTCTGGCCCATTGGATGTCTTCTGGTCCAAAAAAATCCACAAAAAGTTTCGTTGCATTTGGACTCCATTTGATATTGATTATGTGCGATGTAAAAAACATGCAAAAAACAACAACTGGCACTTGACACTATGTCGATAGGTTAGTACCAAAAAACAACAACTCCCACTTGGCACTTGGCACTATGTCGATATTGATTCATACAACTGCTACACGGGCAGAGCACATCTAATTTCGGACCACCGTACTCTGCTCTGATAAAGTTCATGAAGTTTTCAACCCCCTCGACATATGCAGCGGAGAATCTTCGAGCAGAAGTTATCCAAGTCCTGTCCATCTGTTAGACATACAAATTAGTTCTTCTACTAGATATTACAGGAAAAACATACATGCTTTTTTATGAAGTCCAGAAAAAATACCTAGGTTCATGTCTAAAGCTATGTCAATATATTTGGACGAGCAGATCTAAGTAACGAAATATATGTAAAGCTAATTCAGCAAACATATTTGAGTGCTAAATTATGGCAGGTTGTTTCAGCAGTCAATGAGGCCGAGCACATAGCCATCAAACTATCGAAGGCCATCGCAGCAACAGAGATCGAGTATAAAACGGTGTAGAGCTATTTCACCTAACAGATTGGCTACTAGACCATGGCAATCTACGTCACAATAAATATATGGCAGGATATTTTAGCAACTAATCAGCCATGGCATGCCATCTCAGCTAAGCAGATTGAGTGCAGAACAGGGCAAGGAAGCTTCTTAAGCAGAGCATATTGACTGTAAACTACTTCGGCAAACAGTGAGATTAATAACGTCTATCAGCTAACATTCAACGCTACCGACATGAACGGGGCCTCAGTCTAGAATGCGCGTACCATGGGAGAAGCTACCCGACGTGTGTCTCCACACGAATGTCGCCAGCGGTGGCGGCGCTAACCGTCGTGCGCCTCCACAAGAACATCGCCAGCGGTGGCGGTGCGGCTAGAGGACGGTAGTCTATGAGAGCGTACTGTGGGAGCGAGAGGATTGCCGTGCGTCCCCTCGACGAACCGCGACACCGACATATCGACACGGCGGGGAGGGCGGCTTTGGCGGAGCAAATGGAGTGGAGGGGCGGCGGGGGGGGGGGGGGGGGGTTGGGGAATATTATTGGCTAGTTAGCCGAAGGGCGGTTGAATCTGGGATTTGGGGGGAATTTTTGGGTGGGGGAGGATTTTCGCGCGGTGGGCGGGGGGAGTTTGGCGCATGGTCGGTTTCTCCAAGTGCAGTCCCACGTGTCAGTGAAGAGGCAAGCCGAAGCGTGTTCCGTTTGCATGAGCCATGTGCAGGACCGAACGTGTGGTGTCGGGTGGTAGGTGCGACATATGCCAACGGGTGGCTTATCATTGTGGGAGCCAGTAAGACGTCGCCGGTGCCTGGAAACGGGATGAGGCGAAGACATGCACGCCGGCGAATCTTACCCAGCTTCGGGGCTCTCCGTGGAGATAACACCCCTACTGTTGCTCTGCGGGGTCTCCGCATGATCACTAGATGAACAAGTAGCTACGTGATGCTCCATGAGCTGTTCGGCGAGAGGAGGAAGAAGGGCACGGCTCGCTCTCTTCTCCTCCCTATGTGGTATCTAAGACTAGCAGGGATCAACCCCTTGCATGGGTGCCCCGGGGGGATTTATATAGGCCTACCCCCCGGGGGTACAATGGTAATCCGGCTGGGCGTGGGGCCCAGCTGTTTGTGTCTACAATCGTCGGCTTCTGCGCCGACTGCTGGGGCCCGCCGACTGGTGGGTCCCGCCGGCTGTCGGCTCCTTGGTCGACAGGCAGGCCCCACTGTCCACGGCCTTGTCGGGGGCTGGTTACTGTTGCTCAATCTTGGTGACGAGGGCTTCGCCGAGGTGGGCGTGGCTACAGTGCCGCCGTCCGGCAGGTGATCGTTGTAGCCTCACCGTGCCTTGTCTCCTTAATGGGGCGTCTCCTTTGAGGTAGGTGGCAAGCCGGCTGTGGGGAGCCGGCTCTATCTTGGGCCGACTGGGGGAGGCCTGGCCGTCTTTGGGTGTCTCTCTGCCCGAAGGGGCCCACCGCCCATGGGCCGCGCTGGCAGCCCATCGTGGATGACATCAGGGTCAACATGGCAACAGTGCCGCGCTGGACGGGTCATGGCCACCCGTATAGCGCACTACGCCAAGCGTGCTCCGGGATTCGGGGGTGGCAGGCTTCACTGTAGCCACGCCCCGTCACATCGCCGTTATGTAGATGCAGACTTTGAGGGTACGATCTCGACCGCTTTATGGGAACCGGCTTCTTGGAGTCGGCCTTCTCGCGGTCGGCTTCTCGGAGCCCCCCCCCCGCAGCTTTCTTCATGAGGGCTGAAGTCGGGCCGCCTTCTGATAGCCGGCCTGGGAGACAGCCGGCAAGGGGAAGGCAGCCCCGTGCCTTGGATTCTTGAGGGCCGAATCAGCTCGTAATTTTTTCAGAAGGGCCAGGGGGAGCCGGCTAGGCTACCCATGGTTATTTACTCCGACAGTAGTCCCCGAAGCTGATCGAGCTTCGAGGCTGACAAAGGGACGAGAAGCTAGATCAGCTTCCTACCCCGAGGGGCCGGCTTTGCTTGTGCGTGCCGTCTTCGGAAAGCTCCATTTCTCGTTGGCGGGAACGCGGGCCACGTGGCAAGGAAATCCTGCCAACGCACGCGCGCGACGGGACGCCGCCGCAGGCCCGGGCCCGCCACTCATAGGCCTCGGCCCGAGCGCGGGTCTTCTACGGCCCTGGACCGCTCGCCTTCCCGCGGCGGTTTTATTATGCCATCAGGGCGCAATAATCGCGGGACGTGGGGGAGTGGGCGCAGTTGATCCCCACTTTCCCCCACTCCACGCCTCCTCGTCTCCGCCGCGCGGGTCTATAAGTAGGAGGAGGGGGAGCGGCAGAGGCTCGCACGCTCTCCCTCACTCCGCCCGATTCTCGCCCTTCTTCTTCTTCTCTTCGCCACCGCAGCAACCCCTTGCCGTGCCGTTCCGCCGTCACTTTGTCTTGCTCCCCGCTGCAGCAACCCATTGCCGCGCCGTTCCGCCGTCGCTTCATCTTGCTCCCCATCGCATTGCTCCCATGGCGTTGTCGAGCTCGTGGGATGGCTCCAATGTCCACGAGGACCACGTCGAGTACCTCCGCCGGACGCGGCACCTGCCGGGCGAGAACTTCGTGCGGGTTCGTCAAGCGCTGGCGAGGGAGATTTCGCCGGCACCGGAGGAGGGCGAGCGGGTGATCTTCCGCTCGCACTGCCTGCGCAGCTTCGGCCTCCCGGCGAGCGGATTCCTTCGAGCCTTCCTCGAATTCTACCACCTCCAGCCGCATCACCTCACGCCCAACACGGTGATGCTGCTGTCGGCCTTCGTCACCCTGTGCGAGGGCTTTCTTGGGGTTCTCCCCACGCTCGAGCTCTGGGGGGAATTCTTCCAAAGCAAGCTCGGCACCGTCATCGCAGGTGTGCCCGCCCCCTGCGGAGCCTTCATTGCCATGAGGCGGGCGAGCGAGAACAATCCGTTCCCATCCATTCCGCTGATCCAGTCGGTGAAGCTCTGGAAGAAGTCCTACTTTTACGTGAAGAACGTCACCCAGCAAGGCGACTACGTCAACCTGCCGGCTTACGTAGCCGGCCCGCCGGCTGGGAGGCAACCTTCGTGGAGCTACCGGGCCAGGTCATTGTCCCAGGCCAGGAACGCAGCCGTCTCCCGGCTTCGGGTGATGATCCAGTCGGAGGGCCTGACCGGAGCCGACTTGGTGGCCGCCTTCGTGGAGCACCGGGTACTTCCGCTCCAAGGCCGGCCTCACATGATTTGCCAGATGAGCGGCCGCTTCGACCCGTGCCGGCTAAGCACCAGGGAGATGCCTCATGCAGAGGTGTCTTACATGGTGAATTATATCTCCAACTGCAAGCTCGCCGAGGATTGGCGATATGGCAAGGAGCCATATTCCCGCGCCAACCCTCTGCCTGCCGTAAGTTTTTTCTTCTTTTCTTCCTTTTTGTAGCTGGCCTCATGATAGCGGACCCTTGATCAATTGGTTTGCCTTTTAGCAGAACCCTCTTCTTCCGCCGATAGCCGGGGCCGCAAGGATAGAACACCAACTCCTCCCCGACCGCACGGTGGACGACGCTGATGATCCGGACCTGGGAGCGGCCGCCATGGAAGACGCCATTGTGGGGGAAGGCGACGAGGCAGGAGGCGCGGGACTCGGGGCCGGCTTCGAAGACTGGCCGGACGACGACGAGGTCGAAGTCGCCCCGCACCGCCAGTCGGCGCCTGATCATCAAGGCGCGGGCTCGTCTGCCGTGCCGGCTGCCCGCGGCGGCGCGCAGAAGCGCCGGGCCGCGTCGACCTTCTTCGGCAGCCGGCCGAAGAAATCCAAGGCTTCCACGGCGGCGACCAAGCGGGATGAGGCGGCCGCGAAGGCGGCCCGCTTCTGCAAGGCGGTGAAACAACCGCAGGCGATCTCGACGTAAGTCGTCGAATGTCTTGCATATATATATATTTTTGTCTTTTTCGACCGAAGCTCTTCTAAACCTTTCTTTGCTTGCCGGACAGGGCGCCGCTTTCCCTTGAGCGAGGTCCTGGCGGCTCCGTAGTTGGGCCGACTGGAGGGTCCTCAGGCTCCCGTCGCGTGGATCCCCGCGCCGACCTTAGGGAAGCCACGGAGCGGAACGCACGGGAGGCGCGGGAGGAGCGGGAGGCGGCGGAGCGAAGGACCGCCCAGGCGGCGAAGGAGCAGGCCGACACGGCGGCCAAGGCCCGGGCGAAGGCAGCAGCCGCGGAGACGGAGGCGGAGGCCTCGCACAACCAGCATCCGCTGCTTGCCCCCTCCACGCTGTGGCCCCCGACATTCCCATGCCCCCGTCGGAGGAGGTCGACCAAGGCCTGCCGGTGATGGAGAGGAGGGAGGACCACGTGATCTTCATGGAGGGGGCGCCGCAGACGGCGCCGACTGGAGCGGGCCAAAGCGGCCAATCAGCTGCGGCGCCAGAGCAGCCGTCCGGGGGCAAGCCGGAGGCAGGAGCCGGCCTCGAGGTGCAGCCGGCATTGCACCGGCGCGCAGGGGGTGGCGCCTCCATGCCGGAACCGCACCGAGCAGCGGGCGCTAGCCAGACGGCGGAGGCCCTGGAGGCGGCCAGCGCCAGCACGTCCGAGTGGACTCCCAGCGGGGGAACGGGCGAGCTGAACGCGGCGGCCCAGGAGGTCCGGAACCGGCTTCAAGCTCAGGCCGCCTCGCTGCAGCGATACACCCAAGAGTTCCTCGCGACGTGGGCCGTCATCTGGGTGAGTCTTCTGGCCTTGGTTATTTTGCTCTTTTGACTTCTTCCGTGGGGGCGCGTCAGCGCACCCACTGGGTGTAGTCCCCGAGTTCCGAGCCGGCTGCTGCGCAGGCGGCTTGGAACTTACTAGGTTTTGACAACTTAACTTATCCTTGCCTCCTGTATAATCTTCCAGGAGTATCATAACCTCCGCGTAGCCGCCTTCAACTCCCAGGCTCAGGAGCTGGGCCGGAGAACCGAGGAACTGACCAGCAGCCGGAGTGCGTGTTTGTCTCGTTCATCTCCTGTGGGGGCGCGTCAGTGCACCCACTAGGTGTAGTCCCCGAGATTCGGGCCGACTGCTGAGCAGCCGGGTTGGATCTTCCTTGACGACTTCTTCCTTATTAATTTTTCCTTTGTCTTCATGCTTGCAGGAGCCAATGCCGACTTGAGGGGGCAGCTCAGCGGGGCCCAGGCCGCCCTTCGCGCCAAGGAAGCCGAGTACAACGCCTTGGTCCTGGAGCGTGACCGCCTGGCCAAGAAGTTGGCCGACCAGGAGGAGAGCCACAAGGCGGCCCTGAAGAAGGCGCAGGACAGCGAGGACGCCCTGAAGGCCGAGTTCGAGATCGAAGCGGTGGGCTGGGCTAAAGCAAAGCAGGCGCTGAGCGAGGGCTTCAGTCGTATCGAGGATCTGATCGACGGTAAGCCGCCTTCTTCACTCCCTGGTTGGCCCTTGATCCTTGATTTGTGTTCTGACTTATGCTGCTTTTTGTTCTCTGTGCAGACTACTTTCCCGGCTACTCCGTCTTTGCCACCCAATCCATCGAGGCCAATCGCAAGGCGCGCCGGCAGGCGGGGGCTGAAATCGCGTCGGACGTGAGCCGGACGCTTGAGGAGCAGCTCTTGGCGGTCCAAGCCCGACTGCAGCCGGCTCATCGTATGCTCTGCCGCCTCCAGCATGCCGGGGCGTAGGTGTTGGCCGCCCTCTGGCCAAGCGAGACGATTCCCCGCACCTCGAGTCGGACTGCCGACTGGCTGGAGGTTGCGGTTGGCCGCTTCGAGGCCTGGAAGGCATCGGCAGCCCGGCTTGGAGCTGGGCGGGCGCTGGAGTTTGTCCGAGCCTGGTATCCGGGGCTGAACCTGGACCAGCTGCGCACCTGGCAGCTGGAGGCCGATGAAGAGATGGAGGAGGTGCGGCCGGCTATCGCTCAGCACGCTTCGACGATCACCGAGTGTACTGACATCAGCGTCTTCGCTCCTAAAATTAATGACGGCGGCGTTGCCCAGCCAGAGGAGTGGTTTGGGCTGGACCTGGCAGCGGGTGAAGACTCGGCAGAGGAGATCGCCTCCAGCGATGAAGGCGAAGACGACGAAGGAGAGGAAGGCGAAGACGTTGAGCCGACCGGTGAAGCGGCCAGCCGGCCTCAGCCTAATCGTGCCTCTGGCAACGAGGCGCGTGCTAGCGTGCCCTCTGCGGGAGGCGGTGATCATGCCGAGGTTCACCAGCCGGCCACTCCTCCAGCCAGCACTGCCGTCTCCACCGACCTGCCCGACTCGCCAGTCGCTCCCTTGGCTTAATCTGCCGTCCTTGTTTTTTCCTGCTTGTTGCCTTTTGAACAATTTTATTAAACTTGCGCAGTTCCACCCACTGGGGGTGTATTCGAACTATGTTGAATGCTGGCCTTTTGAAGGTCTTTTATGTAAATATTATTGTGTGCATGTTTGGTTTCCATTCATGTATACTTTTTATCCTTAGGCTGTTTCCTTTGCCGCCTTCCCTTTTTGGGAAGGCAAGTACTCGAGCTTTCTTAGATTGAAGCGAGGTGAATGGAAGCCGGCCAGCCGGCTACTCTGGTAGTCGATCGGCGGTGGGAGAAAAACCGGCTTTTGTTATATTAGTCCGTTAGTCCCTAGCCGTTTTTCGTGTGGGCGCCCTTTCCTGCCTTTAACTCTTGCCAGCCGGACAGCCGGTTCTTCGATCTACGACTTTTGGCAAGAGAAGGCTTGGGAGCCGGCACACTACTTGTCTGACCGCGGGTAGGACTTCTAATATAACTCCAGGCGGCCAGTCCCCGGGCCGACTAATCGAACCCGGTGCCGGACGGAAAAAGTGAATGTAATGCCAAGGTCATAAGCATGATACTTTTCATTCATAGCTAAAAGATGGCAGTCCCCGAGCTCTCCTCGGGGGGCCTATTGTCTCGTACTTAGTACAAAAGTTAGCGTAATACATACTGCATTTCAACTGTAAAACCTTCGGAGGAGGTTGGCGTTCCATGGTCGTTCCGACTCCTTGCCGGAGTCGTCTCTCTTTCGTGCCTTCGGCTTCTGCGCGTCGATCAGGTAGTAGGAGTCGTTGCCTAAGGCTCTGCTGATGACGAAGGGGCCCTCCCAAGGGGCCGAGAGCTTGTGCTGGCCGGCTGTTCGCTGGATCAGCCGGAGCACAAGATCGCCCTCTTGGAAGTATCTTGGCTTGACCTTCCGGCTGTGGTAGCGGCGCAGGCCCTGCTGATAGATGGCGGACCGGCTGAGGGCTAACAGCCGGCCTTCTTCCAGCAGGTCGACGCCGTCTTCTCGTGCTTCCTTGGCCTCCACTTCTGTGTACATGGTTACCCGAGGCGAGTCGAACTTGATGTTAGTTGGGATGACCGCCTCGGCACCATACACGAGGAAGAAAGGAGTGAAGCCGGTTGACTTGTTTGGTGTAGTGCGCAGACTCCAGAGGACGGCCAACAGCTCATCGAGCCAACAGCCAGCTGAATGCTCCAGTGGTACGACCAGTCGGGGCTTGATGCCGGAAAGGATGAGGCCGTTGGCTCGCTCAACCTAGCCGTTTGACTGCGGGTGGGCAACGGACGCTAAGTCCAACCGGATGCCTTGCGTCATGCAGAAATGTGCCAAGGCTCCCTTGGCAAAATTCGTGCCATTGTCAGTGATGATGTTGTGTGGCACGCCGTACCGAGTTGTTATATCTGCGATAAATGTCACGGCAGTCAACCCATTCAGCTTCTTGATCAGCTTTGCCTCAATCCATTTGGTGAATTTGTCCACGACGACAAGCAGATGTGTCATGCCGCTGCGCGCCGTCTTGAATGGGCCCACCATGTCCAGTCCCCAAACGGCGAAGGGCCTGAGGGGAATGGTTTTGAGTGCTGAAGCCGGCATGTGTTGCTTGGAGCTGAAGAGTTGGCATCCTTTGCAATGTTTAACTAACCCCTTGGCGTCATCCAAAGCAGTCGGCCAAAAGAAACCATGGCGGAAGGCTTTGGCGACGAGTGATCTTGAGGCCGCATGGTGGCCGCATTCTCCTTGGTGGATGTATCTGAGTATTGCAATGCCCTTCTCTTGCTCGACGCATCGCTGGAGGACTCCAGTGACACTGCACTTGACGAGTTCTCTGTTGACGATTGTGTATGCTCCGGCTCGGTGTTGGACTTGTCTTGCCTCTGTTTTGTCAGCTGGCAGATCTTGGTTTATTAGGAAGTTGAGGATGGATTGAGCCCAAGATGGAGCTGCGACTTCTTCTATTGCCAATGTGGCTACTGCGACCAGGGCGGGCAGGCTGGGTGGTGAAATGCTAGAGTCGGCCGCCGCCTATTGTGTTGGTGCAGTCTCCGGGCCGACTGCCGCAGTCCCCGAGCCGCGTGTGGCAGTCCCCGGGTCGGGCGTAACTACGGAAGTCCCCGAGCCGCCTGCTGATGTCCCCCGGCCGACTATCGAAGTCCCCGGGTCACCTGCTTGGTTCTTCGAGCCGGCCGCGTCGGGGTCAGGCGGCACGAAGATGGAATCAGACTCTGGAGACGGCTTGATAGACGGCTTGAGGAGGCGTTGTAGAGAGACACCGGTTGGTATTTCTTGCCGAGTAGAGCCTATTCGAGCCAGGGCATCAGCTGGCTCGTTGTCGGCTCGCGGTACGTGGAGGAACTCGCATCCTTCGAAATACCCACTGATCTGCTGAACAAGGAAGCGGTAGCTTGCCATATTTGCGTCCTTGGCATCCCAGTCGCCGGATGATTGCTGGACCACCAAGTCCGAGTCGCCATAACATAGGATCCGGCGAATGCCGAGTTCTTTGGCAAGCCGGAGCCCGTGTATGAGCGCCTCGTACTCGGCCACATTGTTGGAGGCGGCAAAGTGAATTTGCAGCGTGTATCTGAGCTTGTCGCATTTGGGAGAGGTGAGGATGACGCCGACTCCCAAGCCGGTGCGCATCTTGGACCCATCGAAGTGCATGCGCCAATGAGTGGAGTCGGGAGCTGGTGGTAGGTACTGGGTCTCGGCCCAGTCGATGAGGAAGTCGGCCAATGCTTGGGACTTGATGGCGGTGCGAGGCTGGTAGAAGATCGTGTAGGGGGCCAGCTCGATGGCCCATTTCGCCACCCGGTCGGATGCATCTCGGCTGCCTATGATCTCAGCCAGCGGGGTGGTGCATACAACCATGATGGGATGCTCTTGGAAGTAGGGCTTCAGCTTCTTGGCGGCGAAGTACACGCCGTAGCACATCTTCTGGTAGTGCGGGTAGTTCTGCTTCGAGGTAGATAGCACCTTGCTCAAATAGTACACCGGCCTCTGGACCGGCTGGGCTCGGCCCTCTTCTAGGCGTTGGACTACGATGACGGTGCTGACCACCCGGATGGTTGCGGCAATGTAGAGGAGCATGGGCTCTTTCTCAGTCAGCGCCGCCAGGACAGGCGGCGTGGCCAGCATCTTCTTCAGCTCGTGAAAAGCTTGGTCGGCTTGGTCATTCCACTCGAAGTGGTTGGTCTTCTTCATGAGGCAGTAGAGGGGAAGAGCTTTTTCTCCGAGCCGGCCGATGAAGCGGTTCAGGGAGGCCAAGAATCCGGTAAACTTCTGGACGTCTCGAAGCTTGGTGGGAATCGCCATTCTCTCAATGGCCTTGATCTTTACTGGGTTGTATTCGATGCCGCGTTCGGAGACCAGGAAGCCTAGGAGCTGGCCGGCTGGCACTCCGAACACGCATTTCTCGGGGTTGAGCTTGATTTGGAACCGGCGTAGGTTCTCAAATGTTTCCTTGAGGTCTTCCAGCAAGGTGCCACGCTTCTCCGTCTTCACCACAATGTCGTCTACCTAGACTTGGGCATTTCTACCGAGCTGCTTGAGGAGGCACTTCTGCATGCAACGCTGAAAAGTGGCACCGGCTATGGTGATGATGCCCTTGGTGCTCGGCATCTTCATCTTGAGGTATGCATAGTGGGGAACTGCCATGAACCTGGCCAAGGCAGGTCGGCCAAGCAATGCATGGTAAGGGCTCTCCAGGTCCACCACTTCAAACCAGATCACTTCCCGGCAGAAATGATCCTTGTCCCCAAAAAGTACATCAATCTTGATCTTGCCAATGGGGGCGCAGGACAGGCCGGGTACGATGCCATGGAACACAGTCCGAGTAGGCATGAGTTGCTTCATCTTGACATTCAGCTTCTCCAGGGTGTCACGGTACAAGATATTGATGCTGCTCCCGCCGTCTATCAGCACGCGGGAGAAACGGGCGGCGCGTCTATTCATTTCAAGGGTGGCATCCAAAACCAACGCATAAGAGCCGGGAGACGGCATCACCTCTGGGTGGTCGGCCCGGCTCCAGCTGATAGGTTTTTCTAACCAGTGCATGTGCTCGGCGGGGTTGGCAGCGACCATGCTGACTTCTTGGTGCTCTCGGTGTTTGCTGCGCCGGTCTTCGGGCTGGCTTGTAAAGATGACATAGGCGGCATGCTCGTCGGGGAACTCATCGTGCACGGCTCCGACTGCGGGCCGAGCGGCCGGTGGCTGCGGAGCCGGAGGCGGCGGACCGGCAGGCGGAGGCGGCGCGAGCCCTTCGCCTTTGGAGATTCAGGTGAGCCAGTGGCACTTCCGGGTCGTGTGGTTGGACGGCTTCGCGCCGTTGTGGAACTTGCACGGGGCGTCGAGGGTCTGCTCGTAGGAGAAGGCCGGCTGCCAAGCCGGCTTGCCGCCCCTCTGCTTCTTGGGTGCGGGCCGCCCTTCGGGCTGCTCTTCTTCGACTATGGCCACCTGCCGACTGGTGGAGGGCGGCATGGGGCCCTTGCGCTTGTGGTCGTTCTGGTGTGGGCGTCGGCTGGAGTCCCCAGCCGGCGTCTTGGGTGCCGGGTTGAGTACCTTCCCGGACGCGTCTACCCGGAGTTCGGTCTTCATTGAGGAGTCGGCGGTGGCGTACTTGTCCGCTATGACCAAAAGCTCGTCGAGGGTAGTCGGCTCGTCGCAGAGGAGCTTGTGCTTGAGGAGGGTGCCTTCTCGGCACTCGCCAGTGAAGTATTCTATGGCTTGCACCTCGTGCACCCCTTCGCAAGAGTTGCGGAGCTCGGCCCAACGCATGAGGTAGTCGCGAGTGGACTCGGTGGGGCCTTGTACGCACAAGGAGAGTTGTCTGGGCTTGGGAGCCCGCTTGTAGCTGCTGGTGAAGTTGCGGACGAAGGCTTCTGTGAAGTCTAGCCAGCTGTTGATGCTGTATGGCTTGAGGCTGTTGAGCCAGGTCCGCGCCATGCCCTGCAGCATGAGGGGCACGTACTTCACGGCAACGCGCCTGTTGCCGTTGGCTATGCTAACCGCCATGGAGTAGTCGATCAACCAATCTTCTGGCTTCACGGAGCCATTGTACTTGGGCGTGTCTCTTGGGAGCGAGAACCCTTTGGGGAAAGGGTCGTCGCGGATGCGGGGGCCGAAGCAAGGCGGGCCGACATCATCTTCTTCATCCAGCGCCAGGGATCGCGCCAGACGGTCGATCCGATGGCGGGCGTCGTTCTCGCTGACTCCTTCGCGGTGACCTAGCCGGCCGCTGAGAGTCGGATGCGCAACAGGTGGTGGGGTGGGATATCTCTCTTCACGGGGCCGAGGCGGAGGCGGGTTTCCCCGCCACTCCACGGCCCGGGGGTGGCCTTCTGCGTCTCGCTCGATGGATATTCGGGTTCGGCTTCGGCTGGCAGCCAGCTCTTTCTCGCGCCGCGCGCGGGTTTTGCCCGTAGTCGGTGTCCGGGATGTCGCGCCGTGATCTCGGCACAGGGGAGGGCTTTCCGTGCGGGCGTCGGCTTCGTGCCGCTGCGCGGCTGCATTGATTAGCTGCTGGATGCGTCGGGTCATGTGGGGGAGTTCTTCGGCCCCCAGTCCGTCTAGCTCCTCTACGGCCGCCTGGGCGGCGCGCAGGTTCTCGAGCGGAGTGGCGTAGACTGGGCGGTCGACTCCTAGCGTATCGGCGATGACAGCGCCTTGTTGTCTGACAACGCCGGCCCGGCTGGGCCCGCCTGGGGGCGGCGTGCCAAAGGTGGCGCAGTCGGCCTCGCGTCGGTGGGCCTCAACGAGGCGTCTCATGGAAACCAACTTCCGGCCCTCCGCGAGGAGGGCGAGGCGGCGAGCCTCTAGTGCTTCAGCGTCGGCATCGGCCGGGAGGGGGATGGACAAGTTGTGGACCGCCGCGTGCGGGGCGTCGTGGGCGCTCTCGTCAGAGGTGCCGCCGTGGCCGATGACCATCACCTCGATGGTGACAGCGTTGCAGCCATTGGCCCGGGGAAGCGGGTCGTTGTAGATTGTGACGTCGGTGGGGAAAGTGTCGAGTGAGGCCGTGTCGGAGTCGACAAGCATCGGATCGGTGGAGCCAACCGACTCCAAGTCCACAGCAGGCTCGCCGGAGATGTGGAGCTAGCCGAGGAGGTTGACGAGGTGGTCGGTGCCTGCGTCGGAGGCGAGCTCGTCGGAGATGAGGGTCTTGTCAAGGAGATCGGCGAGGCCGCTCGCCGCACAGACGTTGGTGACGCCTTGCAGCGCGTCATGGCAAGCACCATCGGGCGTGCCGGGCTGGCTACGCTCGCGGGGGAGGAAGAGGGTTCCCGTCCAGAACAGGTCTCCGGACGACGGTGCACCTGGCCCCATGGTGGGCGCCAAATGTCGGGTGGTAGGTGCGACATATGCCAACGGGTGGCTTATCATTGTGGGAGCCAGTAAGACGTCGCCGGTGCCTGGAAACGGGATGAGGCGAAGACATGCACGCCGACGAATCTTACCCAACTTCGGGGCTCTCCGTGGAGATAACACCCCTACTGCTGCTCTGCGGGGTCTCCGCATGATCACTAGATGAACAAGTAGCTACACGATGCTCCTTGAGCTGTTCGGCGAGAGGAGGAAGAAGGGCACGGCTCGCTCTCTTCTCCTCCCTATGTGGTATCTAAGACTAGCAGGGATCAAACCCTTGCATGGGTGCCCCGGGGGGTTTATATAGGCCTACCCCCCGGGGGTACAATGGTAATCCGGCTGGGCGTGGGGCCCAGCCCTCTGTGTCTACAATCGCCGGCTTCTGCACCGACTGCTGGGGCCCACCGGCTGCCAGCTCCTTGGTCGACAGGCAGGCCCCACTGTCCAGGGCCTTGTCGGGGGCTGGTTACTCTTGCTCAATCTTGGTGACGAGGGCTTCGCCGAGGTGGGCGTGGCTACAGTGTCGCCGTCCGGCGGGTGATCGTTGTAGCCTTACCGTGTCTTGTCTCCTTAATGGGGCGTCTCCTTCGAGGTAGGTGGCAAGCCGGCTGTGGGGAGCCGGCTCTATCTTGGGCCGACTGGGGGAGGCCTGGCCGCCTTCGGGTGTCTCTCTGCCCGAAGGGGCCCACCGCCCATGGGCCGCGCTGGCAGCCCGTCGTGGATGACATCAGGGTCAACATGGCAATAGTGTCGCGCCGGACGGGTCATGGCCACCCGTACGGCGCACTGCGCCAGGCGTGCTCCGGGATTCGGGAGTGGCAGGCTTCATTGTAGCCACGCCCCGTCACATTCCCATTATGTGGATGCAGACTTCGAGGGTACGATCTCGACCGCTTTATGGGAACCGGCTTCTTGGAGTCGGCCTTCTCGCGGCCGGCTTCTCGGAGCCCCCCCGGCTTTCTTCATGAGGGCTGAAGTCGGGCCGCCTTCCGATAGCCGGCCTGGGAGACAGCCGGCAAGGGGAAGGCGGCCCCATGCCTTGGATTCTTGAGGGCCGAATCGGCTTGTAATTTTTTCAGAAGGGCCAGGGGGAGCCGGCTAGGCTACCCATGGTTATTTACTCCGACATGTGGGGTGCAATGCAACCGCGATAGGGGTGCTGTGAGTGTACCGCTTTTTTCCTTTTAAACTAGGTGCTTTGCCCCCTCAAAAAAAACTTGTTGCTTCGTGCAATCCATCGATACTACTACTAGTAATCCAGTAATCCCGACTAAAACGGCGCGGCCGGGTCTTTTCCCGCGCGATATGCTGGGAGGTTGGCTTAGTTGGGTTTTTAGGACGAGTAATGCTACACCTACATAATCCCAGTTACGTAATTAATGTAATGTGAAACATGTGAGCTGTTGATTGTAAATTGGGGGGAGGGAGAGGCCCACCACCATGAAAATCAGGGGAGGAGAGAGAGGCAATTTATGTTAACCCTTTTGTAGGTTCCCGTAGATGTAGAAAGATGTGAAATGCGTGAATGTGTAGTGGACGTACTATTGGAGTGCCTAAGATAAATTGTGTATGTATAGACCCTATGTGCTTACTTTACTTCACATGTTAGCTTTGTCTCGGTTCAATAAAAAGCAGAGTTGGTGATGATGGTGCGACTGTCATCCTGCAATATAGGCCGTCCGATCTATATCTAACGGATAGGAAGGAAACTATGACAATTTACCCGCACTCCTCTCCACATTTGCAGATAAGGCCTTCCCTCGTTCATCCTTTTCTCCAACAAGATCTTGATCTTCCATGCAACGCACGGGCATCTTGCTAGTACTCCTACAATATACTATATTATTGTGAAAGTTCATATACACCGGTCGAGATTAATGCAAACACGGCAGATTTTCATTACATTTCGAACTTTTATAGGACAGAAAAATAAAAGAAACCAAACCCTAAACCTATTCTATGGCGGCGATTGACGTCCTCCATCTGCAATCTCTATGTACAGGGGTGGGGTTCAAGACCCGTGAAGTGAAGGTGCGGTCTCCGGCGAGGAAGAGTAGAACACGGGATACGGACCGACCAGTTGGCACACCATGCATGCCCTTCTGCCTCCCATGCCCTACTCATCCTCGGAGGAGTCCCCGACCTCGGTGGTGCCGGATGTTGGACGGCGGCAAGTAGGACACGTGGCGGACGGTGCTCCCGTCGTTGGCCGCCAGCGTGGACACCACTTGTGCGGTCGCGTCCGCGTCCTGCTACGCTGCTATTGCATCGCGAGAGGCGACTTGATCGGGGGCGGCGACCTCGAGCTTCATCCCTGAAGACAAGCTCTCCCGCAGAGCCTTCGCGCTTGCGGTCATGGCGGATGTGGTGCCAGGTAGGAGGACGATGCGCTATGGTGTGGAGGTTAGCTAGGCGTTGCCGCTTTAAGTAGCGCAATCGGGTGAGGCCAAGCGCCCTGGTGTGTCATTAAGTCGCCGGAGTTGGTTGCTCGGGCACTGAGCCTCTTAACGGCGGCATACGGACGAACGACATGAATGCGGGCAGCTGGCACCGGCTGGGAATGCACCGCATGACGGCGCGAGGGGCGAGGGTTTTTGGTGTGCCAGGGTAGTCAGTTGCGGTCGTGGCAACGTTAGAGATGCCCTTTGCTCACATGCGATCCCCGCATGTCATTGAAAAAGCAAGACGACCCGGCATGGTCTCAGGTCCTGAGGATGCAGTTGGCCGCGCTACACCACTCCGCGAACGCGTCGCGGCGCCCCGTGCATCCTCGACGAGCCGGGTGTTGGGGTGTGTTTGGATTATGGCCAAAGTGCACCTTACCAAAATTTTGGTCATGACCCAAAGATTGGTCTTTGTTTGGATGGTTGCCATTTTTTTGGCATGCCAATGAACTCTAGCCAACTCTAGTTCATTTTTCTTGCCAATTTCGGCCAAATCATGGGCAACCAAAACCTCAACCAAAATTTTGGCTACCCAATGCTTTGATTAGGCAACCTTGGGCACAAACCAAACATACTGTTGGTCGTGCCATCGCACTAACGCCACCCTCGGCACACTAAAACCGACCGTGTCTAGCGACGATGAGTGTGTTTCTCACCGCGGTCACTGTGTCCAGAGGGGTGCTGGAGCTGCGCCATGTTGTTGGCCCCCACGACCCACATGAATGGTTGCCAGTGGCGAGGAGGCCGTGGTCCAGCTCCTCCAGTGGACTAGTCTCCGCTACGTCGTCCCGACAGGTGTGTCCCACATGTCGGTTTCCCTGTTTTCCCGGCCATATTCGAGCGTGAGTGCTCCGCGTTGCGCATTAGGCCTTTCACTGTGTTGGCAAAGCGAGACAACCTATTTTTTATTTGAGCCGTTCAAGTATAATCATGTGGCATTTGCTTATTTCTCATTCCTCTCCAACCCTCTTCTCCATCGATCATGTCGCCCTCCGGTCGAGTCCATCCTCCCGGATGCCTCATTTGAACATTCCGCCGAGTATCATTCGCATGTGGGCCTAGACCATGCTTGTATCTCCAATGTTTTGTAATTTGTCTGACATGCATATAAACAAACGGTTCATTTAAAGTTTCACTTGGCCTCCACTATGTGTCGCTTCGCGTCTTAGTTTTGACATCCCATTCGGTTCATGCCTCGACACATGTTGACGAGATCGATTGATGTTTAGAGATCAATTGCGTGTCGTGCAAGGAGATAAAGGTCCGGTCTGTTTCTATGATAGAAATGACCCGCATGGGGGTCTGTGGGGATCAAAGGGAGTATATTGTACGTTCATAAGCGAAACGAACGTATTGTACCCACCCTAGTCCTCTTTCAATCGATCTCCGGACCCCGAGATGAAACCGAGAGAGAACGAGTGGGGGCATGTGTGATACCTAAGGCGGATTCAAAATTTTGAACCGGTGATCATAGCATCCGCAAATCATATATAAAGGGTATTCAATGTTTGTTTCGTTTTTGAACATACAATATACTCCCTCCTATCCTTTCTAGTTTACATATAAGTTTTATGTGTAGTCAAAGTATCTCTACTTTGATAAAAAAAAGTATCAACATTCAACAACACCCAATCAATATCGTTAGATTCGTAAGTACTCCTAGAATTGTACTCGAGATGGTTTCCAATTTTTTTTCAACCACGTGGCCCTGCTGCGCCACTTCTTTTACTTGCGCCTAAGCGATCCCACTCAGTGCTCAGGGCGTGTGAGCTTCCTAGCCGTGCCAGAGACGGCCGCTTCAGGGATCGACTTCAGCCTTCCTCCTTCTGAGGCCAGGTTCAGAGAGCGGTGGTTGTACGTGGACATTGGAGTGCCCAACCCTGTGCTCTCACACCCGACCTCGCCTGCTGTTCCTCACGCGGGTTGGGACCATGAGGTGCTCGCGAGCCCCCGGCTCGCCTTCGTCTGGCGCCACTTCCAGAGTTTGAGGGCGCTCAACATGACAACACCCAAGGTGGTGAAGGAGTTCCTCCAATGTCGCATTGCTCCTCTTCAGCGCCACTCTCACCGGATGTGGGACTTTGCGGGGCATGGAGACCGCATGCGGCTTCAGGAGGAGGACTTGGCGCCTGAAGTGCTGCGGACTGTGCTCAGGACCTTGACTGGCGATCCTTCCCCAGGCAGCCTTCGGAGTAATGGTGTCCTCTTGTACCTTTGCTCCGGCGGGGCCGATTTTGTGAGGCAGATGCCCAGCTTCAACGAGTGGGGACTGCGCCCGGCTGGCTTCACGGGGCCCCGCGAGAACCCAGCCGCCATGGTGGCTCCCCCCACAGCCCACAGCGATCCTTCCTCGGTTGACAGGGCGGGGAGACGAGAATCGGCGAGAGTTGAGGCACCCGATGTCGAGGTGCCAATGCCGCGAGAAGCCTCGAAGGTGGCGTCTCCCGAGGCCCGCCCTGGAGCGGCGGTAGGTGCGGAGTCACGGCCTATGGTTCCTGAGGCCGGGGCTCCCGAGCCCCCAGCCGTTCCTCGCGAGGTGACGCTTGATGGCGCCCCCCAGGCTGACTCCTCCAGTGCTGATCATCTTGACGCTTCTTCCGCACCAGAGGCCGACCCCTGCGCCGAGCGCTTAGGTCGGTTCCGTGTAGAATTCTAGGCCCTCCGCAAGAGGAAGGAGGCCTCGGGTGGCATCGACCTCCCCTGCCGCTTGTTGAAGCGCAGGAAGTACTTTGCCATGGACGAGTAAGTCTTCTTTTTTTGCTCATTTACCTTGCTATCCCTGCGACTGATTGTGGCTCTTTCAGGCCCTACCCTGCAGAACCTGCTGAGCCTGCCCGGGAGCCATCCCCCCAAGCTTCGCCTTCTCCGCTGGCCCTGGGCTCGCCGAGCTCGAGCGGCACCCCTGCTGCCAGACCAGTTGATGGAGTGGTCCGTTCCATAGGGCACCTCGAGCCTGCGCTCCCGCTGTCCTTTCTTCATGAGTCCTCTTGGGGCACATCCGGCCTGCCCCGCGTTCCTCCTCTGATCATAGATGGTGAATGGCTGAAGTCTGTCTTTGGCTCCTCCTTCGTGGGTGGACCACGCCAGGCCGGATTCCCAGAGAGGTCCGTTTGGCGATGGCCAGGGCGCCAGCCCCCAGCCCCGCGCCAGGAGGGGGCCTGCCACCTCGGGGTCCTCCGCATGCTCCAATGGAAGAGGGTGATATGGAAGACGTGCTCAGGCACGCTCGCGAGTGACACACCCTTCGTGAAGAGTTCCTCCAGAGGGCAGCGGATGTAGTGAGCCAGATCGGGGCAGAGCTTGCTGACGAGGATGCACGCCTCGAGGCCGAAGGTTTTTGCCTTGCTAAGGAGAGGCGCAAACTGAAGGTAGCCATCGCCCTCGCGCGTCACCAACGTGATCTTGAAAACGCGAAGGCTGAAGCGTCACTGGCAGCTTCGCAGGAGGCCTACTCCCAGGCCGTCGAGGAGGCTCGGGAAGCAGATCGACGGCGCAAGGATGCAGAGGAGCGCGCATGGGAGCTCCTGGCCTGGGGCAACTCCCTGGAGCAGCAATTGGAACTGCGTCAGGCGGCCCTTGAGTCAATGGAGGGGGCCCCTGTTGATCGGGCGGAGCTTCTGAAGCGCGAGGAGGCGCTGACGCTGGAGGCCGCTGAGCGCAATCTTGATCTTGAGCGATTGGAGACGAGGGAGCGCCTGGGGGCTCGGGCGGAGGACGACGTTGCCGCGCGCGAAGCCCGGGCCCAGGAAGAAGTCGATCGTCACGTGGTGGAAGCTCGCTCAGCCTTCGAGCGCGAATATGAGACGAGGTTGGGGCTGATCAAGGCCGAGGTTGATGGCAGGACTGCGGCCCTCAGGGCCAAACTGGCTGAAGTGACGCGCCGCGCGGACTCCTCTACACCCGCCCTCAGTGCAGCACAGGCGGAGCTGTCCTCCTCCCGGGCCGAGCAGCATCTTCTCCAACAGAGGGTTGATGACACTGAGGCCGTCGCGTGGCGGAATGAGGACGAGATCCGTCGGCGGCGGGTTCTGGAGCATGAGCATGCCCCCATGCTCCAAACGCTGAGAGAAAGGGCCAACACAGCCCTGGGAAACATCTGTGAGGCTGCTGCCAAGGAGCCGCACGAGGTTAACTATGCCGGCAACCTCCAATTTTCACCGATGTGGTGACGCTTCTGGAGAACCGCTCCGAGAGGTCCTGTTGGCTTGTCGAAGAGAGGAGCCGAGCCTTGCTCGGGCGTGCATTCTCCCGCGTCTTCAGCTATCTGCTGGACAGGGACCCCCACTTTGACTTCGACGCTGCCATCGCACCCGTGCCCATAGCCGTCCGGGGTGCCCTGGCGCAATGGGCGGAGGGCAGAGTGGACGCCCTCGTCGGGGCCTTTGCGTCAGATGATGATGGCGTGGTTGTGGCCGCCAATGAAGGCGGTGTTGTGGACGAGCCTGGCACTGACGGAGATGCTGGCGGCGGTGGCGGCAATGTCAACGACGCCAGCGGTGCCTCCGAGGATGCCCAAGAAGACGCGGTGAGTGATATGTCCGACTGACCATGTGTCACTGCTGTTTATCCTGCACGAAGAAGGTCCGGGCTTGGCCCTGAAGAATGTAAGAGCATTTTGGGAGGGGTAGCCCCTCATGTAAAGGTTTGCAATTAGTACCCTGGTAAGTAAAATGTTGCGTGTGAACTTAGCAGCTGGCCTGGTGATGAGTCAGCTGACATGTGTACCTTCCGACCCTGACAAGTCCTGAGCGGGCCTGCGGGGGCCGCCATACCTCGGCTGTCGCCTGATTGACTTCTATATTCCGCGATGAGGACCTCCGGAGAGGTTGCGGCAACAGCGGTCCCGGCTGTAAAACGTGCCCGGCCCGGCCTGGCTCGCGAGGGGCTCACGAGGGGGGGGGGCAGTCGACGCTAACTTTGGACGCAAAGCCGAAACCAGAACGCGAGAGATTGCTCGAACGAGACTAAAAACCCCTTCCCCCAAACACACGCAAGCATCGAGCTCAAATCCAACTCAAATCCAAATCGAAGAACCTGTCAACAAGAAAAGGCAAAAGCAAAAGGCCGCGTCCGGCACCTAGTCTAGTCTTCGACGTCTTCTCACCAGCGCGGAGCTAAGTGCTGCCACTGGGCGTGGGCGGGAGCCCCCGAGGCCCGAGGGCGGATCCCCGGAGACTCCGGGGCATGTACAGCCCCACTCATTATTACGTGAGAGTGTCACGGGGCGCCGAGCTTCACAGGCACCGGGCCTTCTTCACAGGTACTAGCCTTGCTTCATATCGCCAGACGAGGGGCCCACCTTGTGCCACACTCCGCCACCATCGACGGCGACCGGAAACTAGGACGACGCCAATGAGGCAGAGCGGTCGCCAGCGGTTCCCCCGACGACCACGGGTCCTCTGCCGGGGGCAGGCCTTGGGGCACCTCCCCGGTAGAGGGCCTACCTCCTGAGTATGCCTTGCTCCGACCGCCGCAGTGATGAACCCGAATCTCGGCCCCTCTCCTGCAGCCCCCTGCGCCCTCCTCTTGAGGGGTATGGGGCTGCAGAATTGGGGCAGCCACCTGCTGCGGCAACCTGTATCTCCTACGACCCATGGTTAGCATAAGCTTGCTCCTGAGGGATGAGTGGTACCCGATAGTTGCCGCCGTTCGTGCGGCTATCGAGGCTCCCTTGGGGTTCCTGAAAGATCTCAGCTTCTGGCGTCTCCTCGCCCCAGCCTGGCTCGAGGAATGAGTCATGATCTTCTTCCAATGCGCACTCCAAGCCCACCATGCGGGCACATAAGCTTCTGGGGGCACCGCCTCGCAGGCCTCGTCGTAGCGCCCCGCATGCCACGCAGTCTGGCTTGGAGCGCCGCCTTGGGGGTGATGGCGGGGCGGTCCGCTGAGGCCGAAGGTCGCGGTGTGCACCCCTTCGCTGGCCTGAGAAGAGGCCGGCGTGACTTGTTACCCGGCGCCGACGGAGGTGTTGACGTTGAACGGGCCCTGGAGTCCGCTGGAAGTTGCATGTGCGCGCACGATGCCGCCATACGGCTCGCCTTGGGTCTGGGGGGGCAGCTGGACGCAGAAAGGAGGTGTCCCTGAGGCGGCGGCGTCCAGGACTCGGCTACTCGCTCCAACAACACGTCGCGGCCGCCCTCCAGCAGTCGGCACCGTAGCAGCTCTCGGGCCACCGTGAGCGCGGCCCTGGAATTCACTTGCTCCCGTCGGGTGTATGGTGCCGTGGCCGCGGTGTGGCTTGAGGCCCTTGCTGCGGCCGCACCTGCCGTGGTGTGAGGGTAGGCGGCGTCTGGCCACGTCGCCCGTGCCTCGCAGCGCCCTGCGGAGGGCAGGCTGCCTGAGGCGCAAGGTTGAGGTCGCCTTGGGCTGATGCCACGGCGTGGGTGGGCCACGCTGCCCAACGGTCGGTGTTGGCAGCTGGGTCGCTTGTCATCTGAATGGCGAGGCGACGGAACGTGATGCGGAGGAAGAAGGATTCCGGCGCACCCCTACCTGCCGCGCCAAATGTCAGATTTCGGGTTCCGGCAGACCCTTGAGGTTCGAACACTGGGGTGCGCGTGGAGATCTCTCCCCTACCGATATACGTCCAATCTCCTCGCGTGATCTAAGCTGGAAACAACGAACAACACAAGGGACACGAGGTTTATACTGGTTCGGGACACCATTGTGGTGTAATACCCTACTCCAATGTGTGGTGTGGTGGATTTCCTTGGGGGCTGATGATGAACAGTACAAAGGAAGAACAGCCTCGCGAGAGGTGTTCTTGAGCTGGTGCGATGAACTGCTAGGGTGAGTTCAGTCGCCTCTTTCTCTCTCTCTCTCTCTCTCTCTCTCTCGATCGGTGGATCGATCGATCTCTGTCTCGATCTCCCCTACTCTGTGGTGGCTAGCTCTATTTATAGAGGCCCTGGGCCTCTCCCCAAATAATGAGCGGGAAGGGCGCCAACAATTGGCCATTTTGATGGGGAACATCTAGTACAAGTTATCCTGACCAAAGGTGGTCTTCGGCTGCCAAAAGTACTGGCGATGACACCGTCTTGGGCTCCACGGTGACCTCCGCCCTGTCGCTCTGTTGGTCTTGGTCTCGTTGCACCGGAATGTAACCTTTGCTTGATGCCTTTGCCTGTGCTTGCCCCCTTTGCGCCAAAGAGGAAACAAGGACAATGCGCAGGCCGGCGCCCGCCTGGCACCCGCCTGGTCTCGATCGTCATGGCTGGCATCACGGGTTCCTTGCGAGGTACCCCTGCCTTGATCTCTCCGCCTCCTCGCGAGCCTTCCTGAAGAGGCTGCCTTTGAGGAAGCTTCCGGTCGTCCGCCCCGCGAGGCTTGGCCCCTCGCGAGGGTCTTGAGCTTGAGTTGATGAAGATGGGCCGCGCTGGGCCCCCACTTGAGCCACGCCGCAGGCCGTAGGCAGGCAAGTCTGGGACCCCCGTTCCCAGAACGCCGACACACGCCACGGCGACGCGTGGCGTCCACGCCAGGGACTCCTCGCGCGAGTTGGTGATGTGGGCGCCGATGCCTCCGACCTCCTGGATCCGCTTCCCGTGGTTATTATCCGACGTGATGCCGCCGAGGGGGGCTCTTGAGCTCTAGCTGCAGCATGCCGATTGCGGCACTCCAGCGATCAGGGCGAAGATCGAAGCAGTCCCCACTGGCAAGATCTTCATGACTCGCAGCTGGGGCGAGGTCGCTCGAGTCTGTCATGCGAGGGGCGCCCTCGCGATCCACTTCGAGAACGATGGCGCCTCCACGCTCTTCTTCAAGGTCTTCGACACCGAGGGCCGCCGCCTGGAGTGCTGTTCCGGAGAAGAGCGCGAGGCTGATGCGCGCTCCGCTCGCGAACACTCCAGCAGCAGCAGCCCTTGGGAGTCCAGTAGCTCTCCTGAGCTCTACGAGACTTCGGAGATGAGCGACGACAGCTACGTTCCCCTGAGCTCTCGCCGTGCTCGGAGTAGGCCTGCGGCGTCTGGCCGCCGCCGCTGCTGATCTGGATGGGGTTGGCGCCGGCCTCCTGTGGCTCACTGTTGATGATGGCATCCGCCAAGGAAGGATGTAGATAGGACCCCCCTTAGCATCAGCTTTTGTTTCATGCGAAGAATCATGAATTACCCCATGGGGGCATGTAAGTGTCTGCAATGCCTTTGTACTTATCTTCCTCGTTATGAAGATTTGATGAACGCGTGTCCTGTTAAGGCTCGCCCCCCCTTTCTTTCCTCGTGGTAGCTTGTTGCTCTACGCTGACGGGTCCTGGTCCCAAGGCGGCTACAACCATCACTAGTATGCCAGGTCGCGATGCCGTGGTCAAGTCCAGGAGGTGCGCGGCCCGAGGTCCAGTAAGAGCCCCTGAGGCGCGATGCTCAGGAGGTCCCCCTTAGCACCCAAGCGGCCATGGTAAGGAAAGAAAGGAAGATGACTTGGCCGCAACGGGGTTGCAGCATGGTGTGAGCGACCACTAGGCCCAAATATTTAGTCGATCCGAGGGCGAAACTTATCTTGCTGACTTTGCGGTGATTCCTGATGTTGCGCTAGAATGCACGCCAACTTACGCGACATAGCTAGGTCAGTCCGTACGAGTTTTCCTTCTCCCGAGCTCTTCTTAGTGCTCTACGTCCTCAGGTCCTGACCCTCGAGCGAGCTCAGCCGCCGCTGGTATGCCAGGTCGTGATGCCATGGTCAAGGCCAGGGGGTGAGGGCTAGAGAGCCAGTAAGAGCTCCTGAGTCGTGATGCTCAGTAGCCCCCCTTTTAACGTGTAAGCGAATCATATGAGAGAAAAGGAGACTCGTGGTGCCGCCTGATATCCTTCCCGCAGGGTCCCTGTGGACAGGCACAAGAAGCATGGTTTGTCGTTACTGCTGCCTGCCGCTGGTTGGTCCGGATGGAGTGAAGGCATTGAGGGCCTGGTGAGGTGACGTGCACGACGCGTGCCACGAGCCAGAGCTCGACCACTCAGATTTGTCGGTCGTGGCAGGGACGGACCCATGCACCAACGCCGTGCCCGTGTAGAGGCCCCAAGGGAGGCGGTGATCGAGCAAGTGATAGCAGTTGGCAGGTTAAGCATGAAGAGCAGATCGACTTGGATAAATGCAGGAAGATACATGCCACTGGGTCTGGCCCGAGCAGCGTGGGGTTGATGCAGCCCGAGGGGCGCCCCCAACAAGGTAAGCTGAAAACATAGCCAAAGGGTTACATGCCATAGGGACGGACCCATGTGGCCTGGAAATAATGCAGCCCGAGGGGCGCTCCCAGCTTAAATGAACTTGGAAGATGTCACCTGGTTCTGTAGACGAAGTAGAGTTGGTGCAGCCGAAGCCACGCGTTGAAGGAATGGCTCGTCATGAGCCACCCGGACCCTAAGCCTTGGGAGGCTCTGGGGGCTCGGGAGGTTCCCTAAAGACCGTCCTCATCACCTCCGGAATGGCGCGGAACCTGGCTTCCTGAGCCATCAGGACTTGCCTCACGTTGTGCTAATAGGCCGACGCCACGCTCGGCAAGCCGAAGGGCATGCGAACGTAGTTGTGTGGTGGACCCTCATAGTGGCCTGCACTCGATGGCCAGAAGCGTTCCTGAGATGCGGCCCTGTTGAGCCCTAGGATGTCGATGCAGGCATGCAGCCTGACATCCTCGCCTGGATGGGGGGCTGCGCCATGTGAGCGGCTGTGGCCGTGCATGGCCCTTGCTTCTTGCAGTTCTTCGGTGGTCTTGGTGATGAACTCCTGAGCGGTGGGCACTCCTTGCCATGTGCTCTCCTGAGGAAAGTGTGCCATGAGGCATGCCTCCAAGTGTTGCCCAAGCGCCTCCCTCGTGAGGTTGGCAAGGTCTGAGGCTCTCTAGGAGAGAGCCCCCGAGCCCTGCCAGAGGAGGGCGACGGGCACGCTTTCCTATGCAGTGGAGGGAGGCGCCCCTGGAGCGGGCGCTAATCCCGACGAGGCTCCTGATGTGACGCCATCTTCTTGGCATCCTGCGCGGCGCAGTAGCTTCTTCTTGGGGATGGTCTCCGGAGGGCCTTCACTTCTGCTGTTAGGGTTGTCGATTGCTGCAGCTTGGAAGGCGCGCTCAAGGGAGCACACTGCATCCCTTTCTTCACATGGGACCATGATGATTCCCCCGCTTCCTGGCATCTTGAGGACATTGTAGCCATGGTGAGTGACTTCCATGAACTTGGCCAGGGCTGGATACCGAGGATAGCATTGTACGGCAGGCGGATGTGCGCGACGTCAAAGTCGATGAGCTTGGTGCGATAGTTCTTGCGCTCCCCGAAGGTGACAGGCAGGCGGACCTGCCCTATCGGTGTGGTGGAGCCGTCAATCACTCCTGAGAAAGGCTTGGTTGGCTGGAGCAGCTCATAGGGCACTTGGAGGTTGTCGAACGTGTCGACGGACAGGACGTTGAGCCCTGCACCGCCGTCGATGAGAGTCTTGGTGACTTGCACATTGCTGATGACTGGGGAGCATAGCATAGGCAGGGTGCCAGCGGTGGCTGCGCACTTGAGCTGGTCTGCCGAGTTGAAGGTGATGGCGCATTGGGACCACCTGAGCGGGCGCGTGGCCTCGAGGTTGGGGAGCGTCGCGTTCACCTTGCAAGCGAACTGTTTGAAGATGCGCTGAGAGGCTGGGGCCTGAGCACCGCCTAAGATGCAAGCGATCGCACGCGGCTCCTGGAAGCCCCCAACCCCCTCGTCCTGGTGGTGGTCGTCGTTCCTTCTTGGAGGCGGCACCAGGGGAAGACCGGTGTTGCCCTAGGGGCGATCCTCACGAGGCGGGTCCCTCCAGGCGCCCTCGCGAGGTTAGTCCTCTCAGCGGTCCTCACGAGGTCGGTCGCGCCACTCCTGGCGCGGGCCACGGTCATCCCAGCGTCTGCCTCCGCGTCCTCCTCCACGGTCGTAGAACCGGTCATTGCGCTCTGGGCGTCGACCGAAGCGTCCTTCCCGAACGGCTCTGAGCTCTTGACAGACGCTGGTGTTGTGGGTGTTCAGGTTGTGGAAGGCGCAGAACGGGCGGCCGTTCTTGGATGACTCGGGCTGATCACTGCCTCGCTTGGTGTCGAGCTCCACCGCGAGCACTACTGCCTCTTTGCGCTTCACGTCCTTGGCCTTGGCCTTCTTCTCCTCCACTCCTGCAGCTGACAGCTCAAGGAGAGAGAGGCGCCCCTCCTCAACTCTTGCGCACTTGGTCGCCAGGTTGAACAGCTCATGATATGTGCAAAGCTCCTCGTGGATAGCCAGCTCTTCCTTCATCTTGACGTCACGGACACCGTCTAAGAATGCGGAGATGATGGCTTCGTCCGTGACCTTGGGGATCTTGAGGCGGGTGTTGTTGAAGCATTGGATGTAATTCTGGAGGGTCTCTCCTGGCTGTTGCTTGATGCGGTGTAGATCACCCGCGGCCGGTGGGTGGTCGCGAGTGCCCTGGAAGTTGGCGACGAAGCGGTCACGCATATCGTCCCAGGAGGAGATCGAGCTATGTTTCTGGTTCAGGAGCCAGGAGCGGGCCCCATCCTTGAGAGCCATGGGAAACCAGTCCGCCATGACTTTTTCGTCGCCGTTAGCCGCTTTGATGCTCAGCTCATAGAGCTGCAGGAACTCTGCGGGGTCGGCGGTGCCGCCGTATCAAGGAGGTAGATCTGGCTTGAACTTGCCTGGCCAGGCGACGCTACGCAGCTCGGGGGTGAAGGCACGGTAGCCAGCCGGGGCCCGCTTCTGAGGCGGAGCTTGGTCTTGGCGAGGTCCGCGATGCGCCACCACAGGTGGCACGCGGTCTTGACGAGGTGGCGCAGGGAGCGCCGGTGCAGCTTCTTGCGTCCACGGGATTTCTTGGCAGCTCCTTTCTTCACGCGCGGGATGCCGGGCGCGGTGGATCACGCCGAGGAGGCGCGCGCCTTGGTGCCAAGGCACCGTCTTAGGGACGAGGCGATGGAGGCACGCCATGAGCCCCATCGCCCGCGGCTGGTTAAGGGGGAGGCAGAGAGTGGGACGGCGCCGGAGAGCCCCCTACGGCACGGACGAGCTCGACGACGCGGTCGAGCCACTCCTCATAGAGGTCATCAACGGGGCAGTAACGCAGGAGCTCGTACGCCGCAATGAGCGCGGCCCGCGCTTCCATGGGAGCGCGGTGCACGTGGGATGAAGAACCAGCAGGGGTGAGTGATGGAGGAGCGGTGCGGCCGTCCTGTCGCACTGCAGGATGCAGCGAGGATGCCTGGTGCTCGTTCCCCACCGGGCCGGTGGCAGCGTTGGTGGCAGGGGACGGAGAACGATGAGGTGGCCCGCCGACAGGAACCGTTTGAGCGACCCGAGCGGCGAGGGCGGCCCGACGCTCAGCTCGAGCACGGCGAGCATCCGACATGGAGACGACGGAGCGACGAACTGACAGAAAGGAAGCTACGGCGCACCCCTACCTGGCGCGCCAAATGTCGAATGTGGGGCTCCGGCTACCCTTAAGGTTCGAACACTGGGGTGCGCGCAAAGTCTTTCCCTTCTACCAATCTACGCTCTAGCTCGCTAAGATCTTGCGGACGAACTCGACGAACTCTCAACACAGAAAGACACAGGGTTTATACTGGTTCGGGCCACCGTTGTGGTATAATACCTGATAACCCACAAGTATAGGGGATCAATTGTCGCCTCTTTCGATAAGTAAGAGTGTCGAACCCAACGAGGAGCTAAAGGTAGAACAAATATTCCCTCAAGTTCTATCGACCACCGATACAACTCTACGCACACTTGACGTTCGCTTTACCTAGAACAAGTATGAAACTAGAAGTACTTTGTAGGTGTTGTTGGATAGGTTTGCAAGATAATAAAGAGCAAGTAAATAAAAAGTAGGGTTTGTTTAGATAAAGACACAACTAAGTTAGGTTTAGTAGAGAGTTTGTTGTTACGAGAAAATTATTTGTCCCTAGGCAATCGATAACTAGACCTGTAATCATTATTACAATTTTATTTGAGGGAGAGGCATAAGCTAACATACTTTCTCTACTTGGATCATATGAACTTATGATTGGAACTCTAGCAAGCATCGCAACTACTAAAGATTCATTAAGGTAAAACCCAACCATAGCATTAAAGCATCAAGTCCCCTTTATCCCATACGCAACAATTTCTATGCTAGGTTGAAGCTTCTGTCACTCTTGCCCTCCAATACACAGTCCTATCAACATACAACTAACCCAAGGGTGTGATCCACGCGCGCAATCATATGATGGGCACCAAAGGACAGCAACATAACCACAAGAAAATCAAATCAATCATAGCAATTCATCAACCACCGATAGGACAACGAAAATCTACTCAGACATCATAGGATGGCAACACGTCATTGGATAATAATATGAAGCATAAAGCACCATGTTCAAGTAGAGGGTACAGCGGGTTGCAGGAGAGTGGACCATTGTAGATAGAGGGGGGAAGGTGATGGAGATGTTGGTGAAGATGGCGGAGGTGTTGGTGTAGATCGCGGTGATGATGATGGCCCCCGGTGGCACTCCGGTGCCACCGGAAGCGAGGGGGAGAGAGCCCCCCTCCTTCTTATTCTTCCTTGACCTCGTCCCTAGATTGGAGAAGGGTTTCCCCTCTGGTCCATGACCTCCATGGCACGAGAGGGGCGAGAGCCCCTCCGAGATTGGATCTGTCTCTATGTCTCTCTCTGTTTCTGCGTTCCCAGATTCTTCCCTTTCACCGTTTCTTATATTCTCGGAGATCCGTAACTCCGATTGGGCTGAAATTTTGACACGATCTCTATCCAGAAATTATCTTTCTTGTGGCCAAAGAAGGGCACCAACCGCCTTACGGGTGGCCCACGAGGGTCAGGGGCGCGCCCCCTGCCTCGTGGCTACCTCGGGCACCGTCTCGCATGGATTTTTCTTCCCAAAAATCATATATATTCCAATAAAAAATCTCCATCAATTTTTATCCCGTTTGGACTCCGTTTGAAATGGATATTCTGCAAAACAAAAAACATGCAACAAACAGGAACTGGCACTGGGCACTGGATCAATATGTTAGTCCCAAAAGTAGTATAAAAAATTGCCAAAAGTATATGAAAGTTGTAGAATATTGGCATGGAACAATCAAAAATTATAGATACGAAGGAGACGTATCAGCATCCCCAAGCTTAATTCCTGCTCGTCCTCGAGTAGGTAAATGATAAAAAAGATAATTTTTGATGTGGAATGCTACCTAGCATAATCTTGATCACATATCTAATCATGGCATAAATATTAAGATACGAATGATTCAAAGAAATAGTCTATCATTTGACATAAAAACAATAATACTTCAAGCCTACTAATAAAGTAATCATGTCTTTTCAAAATAACATGGCCAAAGAAAGTTATCCCTACAAAATCATATAGTCTGGATATGCTCCATCTTCACCACACAAAATATTCACATCATGCACAACCCCGATGACAAGCCAAGCAATTGTTTCATACTTTTGACGCTCTCAAACCTTTTCAACTTTCATGCAATACATGAGCATGAGCCATGGACATAGCACTATAGGTGGAATAGAATGGTGGTTGTGGAGAAGACAAAAGGAGAAGATAGTCTCACATCAACTAGGCGTATCAACAGGCTATGGAGATGCCCATCAATAGATATCAATGCGAGTGAGTAGGGATTGCCATGCAATGGATGCACTAGAGCTATAAGTGTATGAAAGCTCAGACTGAAAACTAAGTGGGCGTGCATCCAACTTGCTTGCTCATGAAGACCTCGGGCGTTTGAGGAAGCCCATCATCAGAATATACAAGCCAAGTTCTATAATGAAAATTCCCACTAGTATATGAAAGTGATAACTCAAGAGACTCTCTATATGAAGAACATGGTGCTACTTTGAAGCACAAGTGTGGAAAAAGGATAGTAGTACTGCCCCTTCTCTGTTTTTCTCTCATTTTTTGTTTTTGTTTTTGTTTTTTGTTTTTGGTGGGCTTCTTTGGCCTCTTTTTTATTTGGGCTTCTTTGGCCTCTTTTATTTTTTGTAAAGTCCAGAGTCTCATCCCGATATGGGGGAATCATAGTCTCCATCATCCTTTCCTCACTGGGGCAATGCTCTAATAATGATGATCATCACACTTTTATTTACTTACAACTCAATATTACAACTCAATGTCTAGAACAAAGTATGACTCTATATGGATGCCTCCGGCAGTGTACCAGGATGTGCAATGATCTAGCGTAGCAATGACATCAAAAAACGGACAAGCCATGAAAACATCATGCTAGCTATCTTACGATCATGCAAAGCAATATGACAATGAATGATCAAGTCATGTATATGATGATGATGGAAGTTGCATGGCAATATATCTCGGAATGGCTATGGAAATGCCATGATAGGTAGGTATGGTGGCTGTTTTGAGGAAGGTATATGGTGGGTTTATGGTACCGGCGAAAGTTGCACGGTACTAGAGAGGCTAGCAATGGTGGAAGGGTGAGAGTGCGTATAATCCATGGGCTCAACATTAGTCATAAAGAACTCACATACTTATTGCAAAACTCTATTAGTCATCGAAACAAAGTACTACGCGCATGCTCCTAGGGGGATAGATTGGTAGGAAAAGACCATCGCTCGTCCCTGACCGCCACTCATAAGGAAGACAATCAATAAATAAATCATGCTCCGACTTCATCACATAACGGTTCACCATACGTGCATGCTACGTGAATCACAAACTTCAACACAAGTATTTCTACAATCCACAACTACCCACTAGCATGACTCTAATATCACCATCTTTATATCGCAAAACTATTGCAAGGAATCAAACATATCATATTCAGTGATCTACAAGTTTTATGTAGGATTTTATGACCAACCATGTGAATGACCAATTCCTGTCATCTCTCTAAACAGATATAAGTGAAGCAAGAGAGTTTAATTCTTTCTACAAAATATATGCCCATTCTCTAACAAATATAAGTGAAGCAAAAGAGCATTCTACAAATGGCGGTTGTCTATGTAAAGAGAAACCGACAACCCAAACTTCAAATGATATAAGTGAAGCACATGAAGCATTCTATAAGCCATACTCAAAAGATATAAGTGAAGTGCAAAGAGCATTTTATAAATCAACCAAGGACTATCTCATGCCAGCATGGTGCATAAAACAAAAATGAAAACTAAATGCAAAATACGCTCCCAGATTGCACATATCACATGAACGAAACGAATCTGAAAACATACCGATACTTGTTGAAGAACGAGGGGATGCCTTCCGGGGCATCCCCAAGCTTAGAAGCTTGAGTCTCCTTGAATATTTACTTGGGGTGCCTCAGGCATCCCCAAGCTTGAGCTCTTGCCTCTCTTCCTTCTTCTCACATCGAGACCTTCTCGATCATCGAACACTTCATCCACACAAAACTTCAACAGAACACTCGATAAGATCCGTTAGTATAATAAAGCAAATCACTACTCTAAGTACTGTTACAAACCAATTCCTATTTTGTTTTTGCATTGTGTCTACTGTAATATAACTTTTTCATGCCTCAATCCACTAATATAAATTGATAGTTTCATCAAAACAAGCAAACTATGCATCAGAAACAGAATCTGTCTAAAACAGAACAGTCTGTAATAATCTGAACATTCACCATACTTCTGATACTTGACAAATTCTACCAAAATTAGGAAAAATAAAAAATTTGTATAGGAAGACAGTTCAAAAAGAATCAGAACAATTTGACGTTTCAGAAAAAAATGTAAAATCGCGCACTACAGCCAAAGTTTCTGTCCTGCACCATACAGACCATCAAGCAAATGTAAACATCCTAAAGGCAAACCTTGGCACATTATTTTTATAATACAATGGAATTTTACAAGGGTATAATTATTTTTATCGAAAAGTTTCTGTAATCAAGATTCACAAAGTTTCCATGAGCATGAACAAAGTTCAAGGCTAGCTCCCACTTCAACAATGCTTGTCTTTCTCACTTTCGCTTTCCTTTTTGAAAAAGTTTTGGGTTCCCCTCTTTGTTTTTGTTGTTTTTAAACTATATAAAAGCACTCAACAAAAATAAATGACTCTCTAAAACTTCCGGGTTGTCTCCCTGGCAGCGCTTTCTTTAAAGCCATTAAGCTAGGCATATAGTGCTCAAGTAATGGATCCACCCAGATCCCAAGGTATATCAAAGCCAATTTTAATTAACAATGATTTGTAATTTAGTGGTGAGAACAAGGTAACATATATCATGTAATGACGAACTCTAACTCTCTTCCTATGCATCGGCATGTCATAAAAGAACAATTCATGCACACAAAGTAAAGGCCAATGCATAGTATAAACAGTTTCTTGCAATTTTATCGTGTGGGAAACGTAGAGAGGTGGATATATAGTTCCTCTCTCATAATAATTGCAAGTAGGAGCAGCAAGCACATGCATATTATATTCATCAAAATCATCATGTGCAACGGTAAAAGGCAACCCATCAATATATTCCTTAATAAGAGCAAACTTCTCCGATATAGTGTAGTTTGGAGAATTCAAAAAGATAATAGGACTATCATGTGTGGGTGCAATAACAATAATTTCATGTTTAACATAAGGAACTATAGCAAGTTCATCCTCATAAGCATAATTCATATTGGCATCTTGGCCAGAAGCATATCAAGCATCATCAAAAAGGGATATTTCAAAAGAATCAACGGGATCATAACAATCATCATAGCAATCATCCTCCGGTAAGCACGAAGAGAAATTAAACAATGTATGAGTTGAAGATTTAATCTCATTAGAAGGTGGGCACGGGTAGCTAATCCGCTCTTCCTCCTTTTGTTCTTCTCTCTCCTCATCATCTTTTTCATCCAATGAGCTCACAGTTTCATCAATTTCTTCTTTCATAGACTCCTGCAAAATATTAGTCTCTTCTTGGACAGCGGAGACTTTCTCAATAAGCGCATTAATTTTGTAATTGTATTCATAATTCTCATAACAATATTTCAGGATAGCTAAATTTTCATGTGTATAAACAACATCATCAAAATCTTCAAACTCTTTAAACATAGATACAATTTCATAAGCACCCATAAAAGCAACAAATTCTTCTATTTGTTCCACATCATAGTAATCATATATACCATTAGCATAAGAAGCTAAGGTCTTATTATCATTAAATTTGCATGAAAAGGGAAGGTTTGGAGCCTTCATCCTAGAACAACAAGTATAATCATATCTCAAGCATAGTTGCCTAGCATACCAATTCAATATATGAATTTGATCCCATAATAGTTTCCCTTTTTGTGTCAAGCGGTAATCCCTAAAGTATTCACGTTGATCCAACGTTACTCCCATTACATAATTGAATGGGGTTTTCTCAGGATTATTAAAGTAGTACATAATATTTTTCACATAACCAGCATCGAGGGTTTTAGGAGGTTCCCCATCTCCATGAGTAGCAAGTACACCTAATTTTTTTTGGTATTTCGTGTTCCATATCAAGAACTAAAGATAGAAAACAACTAAGAACAACAAATAACAATTACTTAGTGATAAAGCAAACAAGCACACACGAGAATATTCACCCCACGCTATTGCTCCCCGGCAACGGCGCCAGAAAAAGGTCTTGATAACCCACAAGTATAGGGGATCAATTGTAGCCTCTTTCGATAAGTAAGAGTTATTGGGGAACGTAGCAATAATTCAAAATTTTCCTACGTGTCACCAAGATCAATCTAGGAGATACTAGCAACGAGAGAGAGGGAGTGCATCTTCATACCCTTGAAGATCGCTAAGCGGAAGCATTGCAAGAACGCGGTTGGAGGAGTCGTACACGTAGCGATTCAGATCACAGTCGAATCTGATCTAAGCACCGAACAACGGTGCCTCCGCGTTCAACACACGTGCAGCCCGATGACGTCTCCCACGCCTTGATCCAGCAAGGAGAGAGGGAGAGGTTGGGGAAGACTCCATCCAACAGCAGCACGACGGCATGGTGATGGTGGAGGAGCGTGGCACGCCAGCAGGGCTTCGCCAAGCACTGCAAGACACAAGGAGGGAGAGGGGTAGGGCTGCGCCAAGAGGGAGAGAGACTCGTGTGTTGGGCAGCCCCAAAACCCCCACTATTTATAGGAGGAGGGGAGGAGGGTGCGCCCCCTCTAGGGTTCCCAGCCCTAGGGGGCGGCAGCCCTAGATGGGATGGAGGGGGCGGCCAAGAGGGGGAGAGGGGGCGCGCCCTAGGGTGGGCCTTAGGCCCATCTGCGCATAGGGTTTCCCCCTTCTCCTCCTAGCTGCGCCTTGGGCCCTGGTGGGAGGCGCACCAGCCCACTCACAGGCTGGTCCCTTCCCACTCTTGGCCTATGCAAGCCTCCGGGGCTGGTGGCCCCTCCCGGTGGACCCCGGGAACCCTCCTGTGGTCCCGGTACATTACCGGTGACACCTGAAACACTTCCTGTGGTCAAAACCTCACTTCCTATATATTATTCTTTACCTCCGAACCATTCCGAAACTCCTCATGACGTTAGGGATCTCATCCGGGACTCCGAACAACATTCGGTAACCACATACAAACTTTCGCTATAACCCTAGTGTCATCGGACCTTAAGTGTGTAGACCCTACGGGTTCGGGAATCAAGGAGACATGACCGAGACAACTCTCCGGCCAATAACCAACAGCGGGATCTGGATACCCATGTTGGCTCCCACATGTTCCACGATGATCTCATCGATGAACCACGATGTCGAGGATTCAAGCAATCCCGTATACAATTCCCTTTGTCAATCGGTACGTTACTTGCCCGAGATTTGATCGTCGGTATCCCAATACCTCGTTCAATCTCATCACCAGCAAGTCACTTTACTCGTTCCATAATGCATGATCTCGTGACCAAATACTTAGTCACAATGAGCTCATTATGATGATGCATTACCGAGTGGGCCCAGAGATACCTCTCCATCATACGGAGTGACAAATCCCAGTCTCGATTCGTGCCAACCCAACAGACACTTTCGGAGATACCTGTAGTGCACCTTTATAGCCACCCAGTTATGTTGTGACGTTTGGTGCACCCAAAGCATTCCTACGGTATCCGGGAGTTGCACAATCTCATGGTCTAAGGAAATGATACTTGACATTAGAAAAGCTTTAGCAAACGAACTACACGATCTTGTGCTACGCTTAAGATTGGGTCTTGTCCATCACATCATTCTCCTAATGATGTGACCCCGTTATCAATGACATCCAATGTCCATGATCAGGAAACCATGACCATCTATTGATCAACGAGCTAGTCAACTAGAGGCTTACTAGGGACATGTTGTGGTCTATGTATTCACACATGTATTATGGTTTCCGGTTAATACAATTATATCATGAACAATAGACAATTATCATGAACAAGGGAATACAATAATAACCATTTTATTATTGCCTCTAGGGCATATTTCCAATAGTCTCCCACTTGCACTAGAGTCAATAATCTAGTTCACATCACTATGTGATTGTAATGAATCCAACACCCATGGGGTATGTTCATATATTGCTTGTGAGATAGGTTTATCAGTCAATGGGTCTGAACCTTTCAGATCCAAGTGTGCTTTACAAATCTCTATGTCATCTTGTAGATGTAGCTACCACGCGCTACTTGGAGCTATTCCAAATAACTGCTCTACTATACGAATCCGGTTTACTACTCAGAGTCATCCAGATTAGTGTCAAAGTTTGCATCGACGTAACCCTTTACGACAAACTCTTTTACCACTTCCATAATCAAGAAAATTCCTTAGTCCACTAGTTACTAAGGATAAGTTCGACCGCTGTCATGTGATCCATTCCTGGATCACTCTTATACCCCTTGACTGACTCATGGCAAGGCACACTTCAGGTGCGGCACACAGCGTAGCATACTGTAGAGCCTATGTCTAAAGCATAGGGGACGACCTTCGTCCTTTCTCTCTCTTCTACCGTGGTCAGGTCTTGAGTCTTACTCAATGCTCACACCTTGTAACACAGCCAAGAACTTTGCTGATCTATTTTGAACTCCTTCAAAATCTTGTCATGGTATGTATTCATTTGAAAGTACTATTAAGCATTTTTGATCTATCCTTATAGATCTTGATGCTCAATGTTCAAGTAGCTTAATCCAGGTTTTCCATTGAAAAACACTTTTCAAATAACCATGCATGCTTTACAGAAATTCTACATCATTTCTGATCAACAATATGTTAACAACATATACTCATCAAAAATTCTATAGTGCTCCCACTCACTTCTTTGGAAATACAAGTTTCTCATAAACTTTGTATAAACCCAAAATCTTTGATCATCTCATCAAAGTGTACATTCCAACTCCGAGATGCTTACTCCAGTCCTTAGCAGGATTGCTGGAGCTTTGCATACTTGTTAGCATCTTTTAGGATTGACAAAACCTTCTGGTTGTATCACATACAACCTTTCCTCAAGAAAATTGTCGAGGAAACAATGTTTTGACATCCTATCTGCAAGATTTCATAAATAATACAGTAACTGCTAACATAATTCCAACAGACTCTTAGCATCGCTATGAGTGAGAAAGTCTCATTGTAGTCAACTCCTTGAACTTGTCGGAAAACATCTTAACGACAAGTCGAGCTTTCTTAATGGTGACACTTACCATCATTGTCTGTCTTCCTTTTAAAATCCATCTGCACCCAACAGCCTTACAACCATCAAGTAGTTCTTCCGAAGTCTATACTTTGTTTTTATACATGGATCCTCTCTCGGATTTTATGGCCTCGAGCCATTCATCGGAATCCGGGCCCACCATCGCTTCTCCATAGCTTGTAGGTTCATTGTTGTCTAGCAACATGACTTCCAAGACAGGATTACGTACCACTCTGAAGTAGTACACATCCTTGTCGACCTATGAGGTTTGGTAGTGACTTGATCTGAAGTTTCATGATCACTATCATAAGCTTCCACTTCAATTGGTGTAGGTGCCACAGGAACAACTTCCTGTGCCCTGCTACATACTAGTTGAAGTGATGGTTCAATAACCTCATCAAGTCTCCATCATCCTCCCACTCAATTCTTTCGAGAGAAACTTTTCCTCGAGAAAGGATCTGTTTCTAGAAACAATCATTTTTGCTTCCGGATCTGAAATCGGAGGTATACCCAACTGTTTTGGGTATTCTATGAAGATGTATTTATCCACTTTGGGTTCGAGCTTATTAGCCTGAAACTTTTTCACATAAGCGTCACAGCCCCAAACTTTTAAGAAACGACAGCTTAGGTTTTTCTAAACCATAGTTCATACGATGTCGTCTCAATGGAATTGCGTGGTGGCCTATTTAAAGTGAATGCGGTTGTCTCTAATGCCTAAACCCATAAACGATAGTGGTAATTCGATAAGAGACATCATGGTATGCACCATATCCAATAGGGTGCAGTTATGATGTTCGGACACACCATCACACTATGGTGTTCCAGGCGGTATTAGTTGTGAAACAATTTCCACAATGTCTTAATTGTGTACCAAACTCGTAACTCAGATATTCATCTCTGTGATCATATCATAGACATTTTATCCTCTTGTCACGACGATCTTCAACTTCACTCTGAAATTACTTAAACCCTTCAATAATTCAGACTTGTGTTTCATCAAGTAAATATACTCAGCATCTACTCAAATCATCTGTGAAGTAAGAACATAACGATATCCACTGCGTGCCTCAGCACTCATTGGACTGCACACATCAAAATGTATTACTTCCAACAAGTTGCTTTCTTGTTCCATCTTACTAAAAACGAGGTCTTTTAGTCATCTTGCCCATGTGGTATGATTTGCATGTCTCAAGTGATTCAAAAGCAAGTGAGTCCAAAGATCCATCTGTATGGAGTTTCTTCATGCATATCTACCAATATACATGGTTCGCATGTCTCAATCTTTTCAAAATGAGTGAGTCGAAAGATCCATCAACATGGAGCTTATTCATGCGTTTTATACCAACATGACTCAAATGGCAGCGCCACAAGTATGTGATACTATCATTACTATCTTATATCTTTTGGCATGAACATGTGTATCGCTACGATCGAGATTCAATAAACCATTCATTTTAGGTGCAAGACCATTGAAGGTATTATTCAAATAAATAGAGTAACCATTATTCTCCTTAAATGAATAACTGTATGGCGATAAACATAATACAATCATGTCTATGCTCAAAGCAAACACCAAATAACAATTATTTCGGTTTAACACCAATCCCAATGGTAGAGGGAGCGTGCGATGTTTGATCACATCAACCATGGAAACACTTCCAACACATATCATCATATCACCTTTAGCTAGTCTCCGCAACCTTTTATTTCGAGTTACTAACACTTAGCAACCGAACTGGTATTTATTACCCTAGTGCTACTAGGAGTACTAGTAAAGTACACAATAGTATAACGTATATCCAAAATACTTCTGTCGACCTTGCCAGCCTTCTCATCTACCAAGTATCTAGGGTAGTTTTGCTTCAGTGACCGTTCCCCTCATTATAGAAGCACTTAGTCTCGGGTTTGGTTCAACCTTGGGTTTCTTCACTAGAGCAGCAACTGATTTGCCGTCTCATGAAGTATCCCTTCTTACCCTTGCCCTTCTTGAAACTAGTGGTTTAACCATCAACAATTGATGCTCCTACTTGATTTCTACTTTCGCGGTGTCAAACATCGCGAGTTGCTCAAGGATCATCATGTTTATCCCTGATATGTTATAGTTGATCACGAAGCTGCAATAGCTTGGTGGCAGTGACTATGGAGAACCATCACTATCTCATTTGGAAGACTAACTCCCACTCGATTCAAGCGATTGTAGTACTCAGGCAATCTGAGCACATGCTCAACGATTGAGCTTTTCTCCCTTAGTTTGCAGGCTTAAGAAACTTGTCAGGGGTCTCATACCTCTTGACGGGGGCACTAGTATAAAATTCCAATTTCAGTCTTTGGAACATCTCATATGTTCTGCGATGTTTCAAAAACGTCTTTGGTGCCACAATTCTAAATCGTTAGTATTATGCACTGAACTATCACGTAATCATCAAAACGTGTATGTCAGATGTTTCCCAATATCTACAGACGATGCTCGAGGTTCAACACACTGAGTGGTGCATTAAGGACATAACCCTTCTGTGCAGCAATGAGGATAATCCTTAGTTTACGGACCCAGTCCGCATAATTTCTACTATCAACTTTCAACTAAATTTTCTCTAGGAACATATCTTAAACAGTAGAACTAAAGCGTAAGTTACGACATAATTTGCCAAGACCTTTTGACTATGTTCATGATAATTAAGTTCATCTGATTATTTAGTGAACTACCACTTAGATAGACATCCCTCTAGTCATCTAAGTGATACATGATCCGAGTCAACTAGGCCGTGTCCGATCATCACGTGAGACGGACTAGTCATCATCGGTGAACATCTTCATGTTGATCGTATCTACTATACGACTCATGTTTGACCTTTCGGTCTCTTGTGTTCCGAGGCCATGTCTGTACATGCTAGGCTCGTCAAGTCAACCTAAGTGTTTCGCATGTGTAAATCTGGCTTGCACCCGTTGTATGCGAACGTTAGAATCTATCACACCCGATCATCACGTGGTGCTTCAAAACAACAAACCTTCGCAACAGTGCACAGTTAGGGGGAACACATCTCTTGAAATTTTAGTGAGGGATCATCTTATTTATGCTACCGTCGTTCAAAGCAAATAAGATGTAAACATGACAAACATCACATGCAAATCATAAAATGACATGATATGGCCAATATCATCTTGCACCTTTTGATCTCCATCTTCGAGGCGCGGCATGATCACCTTCGTCATCGGCATGACACCATGATCTCCATCATCGTGTCTTCATGAAGTTGTCTCGCCAACTATTTATTCTACTACTATGGCTAACGGTTAGCAATAAAGTAAAGTAATTACATGGCGTTTTTCATTGACACGTAGGTCATACAATAAATTAAGACAACTCCTATGGCTCCTACCGGTTGTCATACTCATCGACATGCAAGTCGTGATTCCTATTACAAGAACATGATCAATCTCATACGTCACATATATATATATATAATTCATCACATCCTTTTGGCCATATCACATCACATAACACACCCTGCAAAAACAAGTTAGACGTCCTCTAATTGTTGTTGCATGTTTTACGTGGCCGCTATGGGTTTCTAGCAAGAACGTTTCTTACCTATGCAAAACCACAACGGTGATATGCCAATTGCTATTTACCCTTCATAAGGACCCTCTTCATCGAATCCGATCCGAATAAAGTGGGAGAGACAGACACCCACTAGCCACCTTATGCATCAAGTGCATGTCAGTCGGTGGAACCTGTCTCACGTAAGTGTACGTGTAAGGTCGGTCCAGGCCGCTTCATCCCACAATGCCGCCGAATCAAGATAAGACTAGTAACGGCAAGCAAATTTAACAAATCATTGCCCACAACTACTTTGTGTTCTACTCATGCATAGAATCTACGCATAGACCTAGCTCATGATGCCATTGTTGGGTAACGTAGCAATAATTCAAAATTTTCCTACGTGTCACCAAGATCAATCTAGGAGATACTAGCAACAAGAGAGAGGGAGTGCATCTTCATACCCTTGAAGATCGCTAAGCGGAAGCGTTGCAAGTACGCGGTTGGAGGAGTCGTACACGTAGCGATTCAGATCGCGGACGAATCCGATCTAAGCACCGAACAACGATGCCTCCGCGTTCAACACACGTGCAGCCCGATGACGTCTCCCGCGCCATGATCCAGCAAGGAGAGAGGGAGAGGTTGGGGAACACTCCGTCCAGCAGCAGCACGACGACGTGATGATGGTGGAGGAGCGTGGCACGCCAGCAGGGCTTCGCCAAGCACTGCAAGAGACAAGGAGGGAGAGGGGTAGGGCTGCGCCAAGAGGGAGAGAGACTCGTGTGTTGGGCAGCCCCAAAACCCCCACTATTTATAGGAGGAGGGGAGGAGGGTGCGCCTCCTCTAGGGTTCCCACCCCTAGGGGGCGGCAGCCCTAGATGGGATGGAGGGGGCGGCCAAGAGGGGGAGAGGGGGCGCGCCCTAGGGTGGGCCTTAGGCCCATCTACGCCTAGGGTTTCCCCCCTTCTCCTCCTAGCTGCGCCTTGGGCCTTGGTGGGAGGTGCACCAGCCCACTCAAGGGCTGGTCCCTTCCCACTCTTGGCCCATGCAAGCCTCCGGGGCTGGTGGCCCCTCCCGGTGGACCCCCGGAACCCTCCTGTGGTCCCGGTACATTACCGGTGATGCCCGAAACACTTCCGGTGGTCAAAACCTCACTTCCTATATATTATTCTTTACCTCCAAACCATTCCAGAACTCCTCGTGACATTCGGGATCTCATCTGGGACTCCGAACAACATTCGGTAACCACATACAAACTTTCCCTATAACCCTAGCGTCATCAGACCTTAAGTGTGTAGACCCTACGGGTTCGGGAATCAAGCAGACATGACCGAGACAACTCTCCGGCCAATAACCAACAGCGGGATCTGGATACCCATGTTGTCTCCCACATGTTCCATGACGATCTCATCGGATGAACCATGATGTCGAGGATTCAAGCAATCCCGTATACAATTCCCTTTGTCAATCGGTACGTTACTTGCCCGAGATTCGATTGTCGGTATGCCAATACCTCGTTCAATCTCGTCACCAGCAAGTCACTTTAATCATTCCGTAATGCATGATCCTGTGACTAACTACTTAGTCACAATGAGCTCATTATGATGATGCATTACCGAGTGGGCCTAGAGATACCTCTCCATCATAAGGAGTGACAAATCCCAGTCTCGATTCGTGCCAACCCAACAGACACTTTAGGAGATACCTGTAGTGCACCTTTATAGCCACCCAGTTACGTTGTGACGTTTGGTGCACCCAATGCATTCCTACGGTATCTGGGAGTTGCACAATCTCATGGTCTAAGGAAATGATACTTGACATTAGAAAAGCTTTAGCAAACGAACTACACGATCTTGTGCTACGCTTAAGATTGGGTCGTGTCCCTCACATCATTCTCCTAATGATGTGACCCCGTTATCAATGACATCCAATGTCCATGGTCAGGAAACCATGACCATCTGTTGATCAATGAGCTAGTCAACTAGAGGCTTACTAGGGACATGTTGTGGTCTATGTATTGACACATGTATTATGGTTTCCGGTTAATACAATTATATCATGAACAATAGACAATTATCATGAACAAGGAAATACAATAATATCCATTTTATTATTGCCTCTAGGGCATATTTCCAACAAGAATGTCAAACCCAACGAGGAGCTAAAGGTAGAACAAATATTCCCTCAAGTTCTATCGACCACCGATACAACTCTACGCACACTTGACGTTCGCTTTACCTAGAACAAGTATGAAACTAGAAGTACTTTGTAGGTGTTGTTGGATAGGTTTGAAAGATAATGAAGAGCAAGTAAATAAAAAGTAGGGGCCGTTTAGATAAAGACACAACTAAGTTAGGTTTAGTAGAGAGTTTGTTGTTACGAGAAATTTATTTGTCCCTAGGCAATCGATAACTAGACCGGTAATCATTATTACAATTTTATTTGAGGGAGAGGCATAAGCTAACATACTTTCTCTACTTGGATCATATGCACTTATGATTGGAACTCTAGCAAGCATCGCAACTACTAAAGATTCATTAAGGTAAAACCCAACCATAGCATTAAAGCATCAAGTCCCCTTTATCCCATACGCAACAATTTCTATGCTAGGTTGAAGCTTCTGTCACTCTTGCCCTCCAATACATAGTCCTATCAACATACAACTAACCCTAGGGTGTGATCCACGCGCGCAATCATATGATGGGCACCAAAGGATAGCAACATAACCACAAGCAAATTAAATCAATCATAGCAATTCATCAACCACCGATAGGACAACGAAAATCTACTCAAACCTCGTAGGATTGCAACACATCATTGGATAATAATATGAAGCATAAAGCACCATGTTCAAGTAGAGGGTACAGTGGGTTGCGGGAGAGTGGACCGCTTTAGATAGAGGGGGAAGGTGACGGAGATGTTGGTGAAGATGGCGGAGGTGTTGGTGTAGATCGCGGTGATGGTGATGGCCCCCGATGGCACCGGAGTGCCACCGGAAGCGAGGGGGAGAGAGCCCCCCTTCTTCTTCTTCTTCCTTGACCTCCTCCCTAGATGGGAGAAGGGTGTCCCCTCTGGTCCATGGCCTCCATGGCACGGGAGGGGCGAGAGCCCCTCCGAGATTGGATCTGTCTCTCTATCTCTCTCTGTTTCTGCATTCCCAGATTCTTCCCTTTCACCGTTTCTTATATTCCCGGAGACCCGTAACTCCGATTGGGCTGAAATTTTGACACGATCTCTATCCATAAATTAGCTTTCTTGCGGCGAAAGAAGGGCACCAACCACCTTATGGGTGGCCCACGAGGGTCAGAGGCGCGCCCAGGGGGGCAAGCGCGCCCCCTGCCTCGTGGCCACCTCGGGCACCGTCTCGCGTGGATTTTTCTTCCCAAAATTCATATATATTCCAAAAAAATCTTCGTCTGTTTTTATCCCGTTTGGACTTCGTTTGATATGGATATTCTGCGAAACAAAAAACATGCAACAAACAGGAACTCGCACTGCGCACTGGATCAATATGTTAGTCCCAAAAATAGTATAAAAAGTTGCCAAAAGTATATGAAATTTGTAGAATATTGGCATGGAACAATCAAAAATTACAGATATGACGGAGACGTATCAATACCCTACTTCAGTGTGGTGGTGGTGGATTGCCTCTTGGGCTGATGATGAACAGTACAAGGGAAGACATGCCTCCTGAGGTTGAGGTGTTCTTGTGCGTATGAACTTGTGTGTCTCTCCGGCCTCCCCTCTTTCTCTCTTATGGTGGCTAGTCCTATTTATAGAGGCCCTGGTCCTCTTCCCAAATATCGAACGGGAAGGGAGCCAACAATGGCGGGCTAATTTGAAGGGGGACAGCTAGTACAAGCTATCCTGACAAAAGGTAGTCTACGCTTGTGAAAGGCTCTGGGGTGACGCCGTCTTGGGCTCCATGATGACCTCTGTCTTGCAGTCCATGGTCTTGGTCTTGTTGCACCGAAATGGCAACCTTTGCCTGAGGCCTCAGTACTCCACGGCTGCGCTTGCCTCCCTTGCAGCAAAGAGGAAACAAGGACACTGCGCGCGTTGGAGCCCGCCTGGCGCCCGCCTGGTGTCGATCGTCATGGCTTACGTCACGGGAGCCTCGTGAGGTTCGCTTCGCCTTGATATCTCCGCTCCTCGCGAGCCTGCCTGACCAGGCCACTCCTGAGGAGGCCTTGACGTCGTCCGCCTCGCGAGGCTTGGACCCTCACGAGGATCTTGGGTGCCTTGTTGGTGAAGGTGGGCCGTACGGCCTGCTGGCTTAGCCACGCCATGGGCCGCAGGCAGGCAAGTCTGGGGACCCTCGTTCCCAGAACGCCGACAGTCACCTACTATGTGTTATGATCCAGCAACCCCGAAGTGACAATAATCGGGACCACTCCCGGTGATGACCGTAGTTTGAGGAGTTCATGTATTCACTATGTGTTAATGCTTTGGTCCAGTACTCTATTAAAAGGAGGCCTTAATATCCCTTAGTTTCCAATAGGACCCTACTGCCACGGGAGGGTAGGACAAAAGATGTCATGCAAGTTATTTTCCATAAGCACGTACGACTATATTCAGAATACATGCCTACATTATATTGATGAATTGGAGCTAGTTCTGTGTCACCCTATGTTACAACATTTTGCATGAATAATCGCATTCGGCATAATTCTCCATCACCAATCCATTGCCTACGAGCTTTTCATTTATTATTCTTCGCTTATTTACTTTTCTGTTGCTACTGTTACAATCACTACAAAACCCAAAAATATTAATTTTGCTATCGTTACCACTACTATCATATTACTTTGCTACTAAATACTTTGCTGCAGATATTAAGTTTCCAGGTGTGGTTGAATTGACAACTCAGCTGCTAATACTTGATAATATTCTTTGGCTCCCCTTGTGTTGAATCAATAAATTTGGGTTGAATACTCTACCCTCAAAAATTATTGCGATCCCCTATACTTGTGGGTTTTCAAAGCGTGTTCCATTTTGCCGGGCTGCAATGCGAACACGACAAGAGCAATGTACAGTCAAAACCAATTGACCGGTCGTCACCGGAACCACTATTCACACCAGAACCTTCGCTGCTCGGCCTACGCCAGCCACCGCCCTAAAACCACACCTAATCTCCAGCCCCTTCCCCCACCTTTCGATCCCCTAGCCCGCGTCAAGTGTCCCCTAGTTCACCGAAAAGCCATGGTGCGCCGCAAGATCACGTACTACAAGATGCTGACGCCGGAGCATCGTGCAGAAATCACGGCAGCGGTCCACGCCACAGACCTCTATTCCCAAGCTCGCTTTGCGACGGGCCAATCCCCGAGTTCTCTGGAGCCAAGCTACGAGGAGGAGGAAGCCGATCCAATGTTCATGGCGGAGGTCGCAGCGTAGAAGGCCCCCGATGGGTATGAGACGATGGACGTCGACTTCGTGACGGCGTCCGAGTCCCCCATGGTGCAGGTGGACCAGCGGTTCAACCTGGCGATACTAAAGGAGGACCGGGAGGCAGAGGCTCAACTCAACATGGAGCGCGCGCATGCCGCTGCCATCGAGGCTCTCCTACAAGCGAAACCGGATGCCGTGGATGTGAACCGGGCGGCGGAGGCTCAACATGAGGTGGAGCGCACGGATGCCGCTGCCATCGAGGCCCTCCTGCAGGCGGAACCGAACGTCCTGGACTTGAACCAGGCGGCAGAGGCTCCACTTGATGCGGAGCGCGCAGATGCTGCTCTCATTGAGGCCCTCCAGCATGCGGAACCGGACATCCTGGACTTGAACCGGGCGACGGAGGCTCGACTCGACACGAAGCGCGCGGATGCCGCTGCCATCGAGGCCCTCCTGCAGGCGGAACCGGACGTCCTCGACTTGAACCGGGCGGTGCTCTCGTCCTTGCAGAGCGCCCGCACGCTCCGCGTGAACGAGTAGCTGGAGACCGAGGATAACCACGGTGCGGAGACACACATCGGCAGCTATGGCTGGTTCGCGCCGGCAGCCAAAGACGATGAGGTCGTCTCGTTCCGCTAGCACTGATAGTTTTTCTTTATGTTGTTGTTTTTATGGATCTTTTGTTGTGTAAAAACATATATTGTTATGCAAGTCGCCTGACTTGGGTCAGTCTACCATTTCAGGCGGTTGGATGAATATCCTACGTCTCCTAACCCTTCTTCCTCACCTCTTCTTCTTCCCCAACAGACCACCGCACGGGCCGTGCTGATACTCCCCAAAATGCGGTTGGATAAACATACTCTATGAATGAAAATTATGTGTCAGTGGTAGGATGGCTGAGTTTGGTTTGTTCACATGCGATAACACGTGTCAGTGAGGGTGCGTTCCCTTGGTTGGGTTTGCGGCGTGCAGGAGCGACTGTGTGAGGGTGCGGTGCGACCGCGGCGTCCAGGAGCGACCATGTGAGGGTGTGTTGCGACCGCAACAACCGTGCGTGAGTGTACCTCCTTTTCATTTTGAAAACTTTAGGCAAGCTTGGAAAAATGTGTGGCGAAGTATGGCAATGCAAGGCCTAGACCCAAACATGATAAGTACATACTAGGAGTACTAGTGTTAAAAAGAAAGGAGGGGTTTTCCTTCGCGGGACTAATCGATACAAATCCTCGTTTCACATGTCAATTAATGCGTATTTTTTTCTCCAAAGCCCAAAGAGTTAACCATCTCACTCCTCATCACTTGATTAATGCAGCGCCATGCAAACCAACCTTCTCACTTCCGCATGCATGCAGGGGATAGTAATGTCCTTGGTTGCTAGTATACTCCCTCCATTCTTTTTTAGTTTGCGTATAACTCGGCGCAGACATACCAAGCTGATCACCCCGTGCATTATTTTGGACAATTTTACCCCTGCATGCAAGGACCTAGAGAAATGTATGGCTCTTAATACGCATGGAGTCATTGGCTCCTTTTCCATGATTCTTGCTTGAGTCTTCTCGGATTCTCCACAAGCGTGCTTCCCCTGCCTCTTATATGCATGCTGCATGCATGTGTTTGGTATGTCATCACTCCCGGGCTGCATGCATACCTATAAAGCAAGGGTAAAAAGAACCCCATCAATTTTGCCTCGATTAGTGTTAGTGGCCCTTTGCAAATTGTAATTTTGATATACTGGCCTTGTGTACAAAAAATGGAGGTAGTAACTATTATATTTAACTTCCTTCCCCATTGCGGTGACGTTGATGATATCTCGAACTTTGTGGTTTGGCGAAGTGCGTTCGACGGAGAACACCATTGAGGGAGACCACGGTAAGTCGTTCGCAAGTGTCGCCTGCAAGCCGAGACAACCACCTTATTTGCATCCAGGAAGTCCATTGAACCAAAGGACGCATAAATTCAGTAGTACTACTAGTACACAATAGCATCGTCCGTCCAGCTTAGTGCGGTGAGATGGTTTCTCGAAGAAGACGATGGAGAAGCGGAGTTAGCAAAGAGTGAAATGATTGTTGCTTCGTCCGTGCTCTGTGATTTGATGCCTCACTGCTTTGTTATTTGTGATAGAAGGGACAAGGGAGTAGACTCTGTGCTCTATACTATACATGTGTCCAAGCACGGGAGAAAGAGGAGAGACGTTGCATTTTTCTATTCCTTCAATCAATCAATCAGGGAGCTTCGGTTCCATCCTTTTGGATTTGGCAACACCGTCCACAATGGTTCCCACAATGCCAAAAGCTATTTTCACATTTGGCTACACATTGTGGATGCCCTTAACCGTACCACTTGGTTTTGCTCCTGTGTGTTATCTATACAAATCTCAATTATATTGATCTAAAAAATTATAGAATCAAGATTAGTAAAAAGGAGGTGATTTTGCCGCGCGGATAGCGGGGGAGGTTTCTTATTTTTAGAGGGTGTTGTCATGGCGGTTTGCTAACATGCGGTCCCACGTGTCAGTGCTTTACCAAGCCGATCTGCGTCCCACATGAGGAAGAACAATGGCAGAAGCAACACATGGTTAACTTGAAGAAGATGAGGGAGAAGCGGATTCAGCAATGAGTGAAATGATGGTTGCTTCATCCCTCCAACTTCTTTTTTTAGCATTATTACTTCATCCCTCCAACTTAACTGCGGGAAAGGTGCATCTTTTTGATTTGACGCCTCATTGCTCATTACTACACCGACACCATGACTGGGTGCTTCACCCCGGTTGCTCTGCACTGTATTCCGGTATGGCACGTGGACCCGGTAGCTTGATATCCTACATGTCGGCGAAATGGACTAGAAGATTTATGAAAGCGAGTGCTCCACTCTTTCGACGGAGGAGCACATGACACGACGGCCCAGTGAACTGTCACTTGTACTGTATAGTACTATAGTTTTGCTGTTTCACACGATCCATCGATACAAACCTGATTAAACAGGAAAGGGCGGGATTTTTCTCGCGCGGTGTATGATACTGGCCATACATTTCAAAGGCAATTTTAATGTATGCAAACTGAATAATTAAGTAACAATATGATACCTAGTAAAACTAAAAATACATATGATTTATTGTGTTAGAGTGTAGTAGTAGTGCTGTATTGCATATTTGTTAGATGTAACATGCGAGAACGTGTAGAGATGTAGTTTTGGAGGGCCTACAGAGAGAAAAGCGTAATATGTTCACCAAACTTCAGAATAAGCTGATTACGGTCACTATATACGTTTTGCGGTGAGTATACGGTCACTTGCTCACGGTTCAGCATCGGATTGCACTCTGTTGACCGGCCAAATAGTTTGCATGGCACCGTGTTGACTAGTTAAATTGACCACGTTCCTTGTGGGTCCCACCTGTCAGTTCACATAGGGAAAATGTCAGATAAACACAAATTTACGCAGGCACGACAAGACTCCAACCCGTGTGCGGGAATCACCTGGTTGTGTATGTGTCTGTCAGGGCCTGATGTGTGCGCATGCACGTGTAGGTTGAGCACTTGAGCGTGAGAGTGTGTGTTGGTCATGTGGTGTACTGGTGTGTGCATGCATGTGTGCGTGTGTGCGTGTGAGTGTTGTGTGCATGCGTGCGTGGCTACGTGTGTACGTGCGAGTGTTGTGTGCGTGCGTGGGTGCATGTGTTCGTGTGAGTGTTGCGTGCATGCAATTCGTGTGCATGCGTGCGTGTGTGTATAATCACCACACCAGCTCCTGTGTGTTAAAACAGATGCCTCAGCATACCCATATAAGGCCACCTTGTTCGCTGTGCCCACGGTCATGACTTCGAACCACCGTCCAATATTTTTTGTCGTTTGTTTTCATTCTTACTAGCAAGATGCCCATGCGTTGGACGTAACATCAAGATGCATTTGTATGACTAGTTTATCTTGTGATAGAAAAGGATGAATGAGGGAAGGGCTTATTTGCAAATGTGGAGAGGTGTGTGGGTACCTTTTTGCAAAATTGCCATAATTTCTTTCCTATCCGTCAGATATAAATCGGATGGCCTATATTTCAGGATGGCAGGCACACCATCATCACCAACTCTATTTTTTATAAGAGTGTAGATGTAGAGTAGATACAAGCCGACAGGTGGGCCCAATGGTAGTGAGATAATGTGATGCAACACTAGAGGTGCCACGTGGAGCGTTTAACTGGTCAACTAGTCGTGTCTAGAGCAAATACAGAGTTGTATGGTGAGCTCGTGATAGTATAATAACCACAAAATATAAATGGTGACCGTAATGAGTGGATTCTGAAGTCCAATGTATGTATCATGCTTTTGCTTCAAATACAATGATCGTCACTGTATATATCGTGAGAGAAAGATGAAACATGTGTGAATGTGATGGGGGCTTACTTTTAGAGGACCTGGAGATAGTTTGTGTGCGTACGTGAAAGGGGCGTAGAGGGGGGGTATGCTATGGAGAGAGAGAGATGCTCTTTTTTTCTCTTTATTATGACTAACTTTATATATAGTATAAAAATATACATATTCATAGTGCGGAATAAATATCATTGTGGGCACCATGCAATGCAAATTAGCGTTCATACTCCTCCATTTAACTTTGTAATGTTGTATATATGTAGAAATTCTAAAATAATTTTTTGGCCACACTTTATTCAAAAGGAATGTTGTATGCGAAGTAAACATGAAGAGAGGGCTTTTTAGATCAATGGGGTACGTGATGTAACATGTGTGAATGTGTAGTTGATGCATTTGGCAGGGCCTAGCGAGGTATGTGTGTGTATTACATATTCGAGAGAGGCATGGATAGAGGGGTCGGCAGGGGGGCGTGGGAGAGATAGCACGAGAAATGAGAGTGGTCTAGAGAGAGAGACAAATATGACGTCACGGCGAGAGATTCCCTTGAGTGTGTATATGCAAGGGGGGAGTGGATAGAGGCACCAGGAGAATATATTTTTGTGTGTGGTGCCTGTGTTGGTATGTGTGGGTGTGAGAAGATGACGAGACGTGGGGGCAGAGGGTGTGTCACCGCGTGAGGTCCGGTGGGTCGAGGTGAGGCCCTTTGTTCGGTTCCGTCCTGCGCCACATTGGTCGGCCCGTGACGCATTTAGGGAGACCCATGGATGACTAGTCGTACAAGGCAAAGATATCATAATTGTGAAGGACTCTGTGTCCACTGACAAAGCCGACTAGGATTTGTAACCCTAGGTTCTTGGACTAAGGTAACCCCTTTATCTCTGATATTACAATTCATCCAACCTAACTTTAAGGGGCATCCTACAGAATGCTCTGCTAGAATCATACTCGTCTATTAGGAAGAGAGGTGTGAGACAATGGGCGAGAGACAGACCTAAAGATAATGTGCATACATGAGACACGTATGCAGGTCTATGTATATAGAAAGGGTCGATGGGGATTGTCTGTGTGTATGCTTGCGAGAGGAAGAGTGCTTGTGATAAAGGTTAGTGAAAACAATCGTAAACGGTTACGAGAGGGAGAGAGGGTTATATCGAGAGCATGTGTGCGAGAAAGACACCTCGGGAGAGAGTGTGTGAGCATGTGTGAGAGACCACCGATGGAGAGTGAAACTACACATAAAAGACTACTGTACACATTGATTAAAGTTATAAATTGTATCCAAATATTAGGATGGGGTCATGATATTTGCAGTTCGCGTATGGAACGGTCATTGACCCATGAGACATCTAGATTCTATCGAATTTGAGCATGTCTATGTTATTATTGGACACAATTCATCCACATAGTTAGTATTTTGAACTCCAGACAATGCATCGCTTTAGCAATCGAATATAAACGCGAGTATAGTTCATGTTGTGTGTGTAAAGCACATTATACATACGAAAGTTACACAATGAACATTATAAATAGCTACCTATGAACTAGAATACATTTGAATTCAACTTAAGGTGGTTTAAAAAAATCAAATTCAGCATAAAGTCCATTCAATTATTTGAATTTCTTATCATGGCATTTGTAAATCATACCTAAATTATGGGGGCACCAATCTTTGCTCTGATTTTGTGCATATAGCATATGTAGTCATGTACAAAATAGATTCAAATTTAGCTCCTCCATTCCAAAATAATTGTAGTTATAGGATTTTCAAGTGTCAAAATTTCAAAAAGAAGCGGATAATTTAATGAGGTTTTCAAACATACAAGGTCAAATTTAACGTTGTCTATTTAGGCCAATCCTCAAAGTTCAAGAGTACTCTAAACGTGAATGTTTGTGTTTCAAAATTTCGAACGAAGCGCCAAAAGAGCCTTTACTCACGCGAAACCGCGTGAGACCAATGTTTGGTAGTACAAGGAAATTACTTTTCTAATAACCCCGACCCGTGAAACCTACCGGCCCGACGTCCAAAGGTCTAAACCGGGGTAGGTTTGTAGCTTCATCTAGAAGCCACACAACCGCCTCCAAAAAACATTCATACACAATGGCCGCCTAAGAGCACATGCGCGCGGCCGAAATTGCTCCCGCCCACTATTTGGGACACCTGGGATTACCATCCTACCCCCGACCCGCGGTAGGTCCAAAATTTAAGAGGGGAGCAAAGTTTGTACTTTCCCCAAATTTCAAACAAGCGCAGCCTATCTTCTGTTCAAAAAAGCCAAAAATAAGCGCGTCCAAGACCGAAACATGGTTCTCCCCCTCCCCCCGCCCACCCGTCCGATTCCCATTCATAATCCGTGGGCGCAAAAACTACCTCTCCACCAGCAGCGAAACCCCGGCGTCCTCCGTCCGCCACCCCATCCCACCCATCAACCGCCGCCCTCCTCCATCATGTCGTAGCCGATACCCCGATGTCGTCGTCCACCGCAACCTCATCCGCAACGCCCTCCACGGCTAGTAGTTGAAGCCGAGGCCGAGCCGTCCGTACCCGAGCCAGTTCAACCACGCCGTCCTGCGCCTCACCGCTGCCGCTCCAACTTCGCCACCCTCCACCGCACCGGAGATGTTCCTGCTATGTCGTCCTTCGCCGCCTCGGATCTGCTTCCCCTCTGCCGATATACGGCCACGGCAACACAGTCAACAATTTGGCCATGGGTTTGTCCAAGGATCCACGGTTCTCCAAAACATCGGTTCCCCCGGGAGAAAAAAGAAGATCGACGTGACATATGGAGGAGACCACACTAGCAACCGATAAGGGTACTCCTCTTCTCTTATTCATGCAAATCTTACGTGTCTGCTTGCACGGTATTCATCCCACATAAGACACTAGTTGACCGCTTCTTCTTGATACTATATGTTCCTAGTAACTCGCGATGCACAAGGTTTCTCCTCATATACTATTTCACCTTAGCTAGAGGTCCGTCGCCCCCCTGAATTTCAATTCCTAGTCAGTTGATTCCCAATTAACGGAAGCATTCCCCGGCGTAACAGGCGCTAGTCCACCTATTACGCCGGGAAACAGCACCTCGGTGTTTATCTTAGGGGCGTGTGGGGCATAGAGCTACTTGCGCCCGATCTGGAGGTCGGTCGAGATTAAATGGATGGCCGGGGGGCACTGCCAAGCACGGTGGTGGTGTGTGGTCGAGGGGAGGGTGGGGCGGCTGAGGCAGGGGTTTGGGCTGGTGGTCGCTAGCGGTTCGAGAAAGATCGTCAACAGTGATTGGCGGGAGGTAGATGAATGTCATCTGCCCGTTGCTTATAGATCGGACGCTTCATTAAAAAAATCGACTGGCCTATTTATTTTCAGTCGACTGTTATATTTATATGACCACATGTGGTGGTGTGCTGGAGGAGTACCTGCATTTCCTGTGCTCATATATTACAAAATCATACGGAGTAGAATCTAATTTTGTTTGCCATGCAATGTTGTAGAGCTATCATATGTCTCCTGTCATTTATTTTTCAGCCACCTGCTATCTGCTACTTTTACAGTGCACTAGTTCTCCACACACTTCACCCATACTCTCGCTATTGTATTTTTATGCAAGGGTATTTCAGAGTCTGCCTCGAGAGAAGAAAAAAATAAAAGAGAGAAGTTGCTCCAGCTTTCTACGCGGGTAAGCACGGCAGTTACATCGCTATAAAGGGTGCAGTGTCAGCAGATGGAGACGGTAAACATAGCTCTGGAGTTGATGACCTCGCTCGCAATGAACCACCATCCTAGGTGCCTGCTTTAACTTCACGGTGTCATATGTGGTTGCATGTTCCATATGGTGTCTAGCTTGTATTTGAAAGGTCGTAGTCGGTCTTTATTAAGATAAGGAAAGATATTTTTTACATGAACCACCATCCCGTGAGCACCAAAAGACAAATAGCTAGTCAGGGCACTGGCCGAGCCAGTGACAAGCCCAGCAAAGACAGTCATCACCTAGAAGCCAACTAAAAAGCCGCGATGGTGGCGAAGCAGCCCGCCTCCCGCCAGGCTCTCGGGTCCTAGATGATCATGCTCACCACTCCAGCCGGATGTCTAGCTTTTATTGCTTCCAATTTGGTTAAATTGCATCTGCTTAGCTTACACATTATACCTTTGAATATGACATGCCTTTATGTTTTTGGTACATACTAGTACATCTTTGTATTAACCATGTTCTTACATCAAACTAATGTTCTTGTGTATCCCTCATCAATCACTTATGATGAGGCAGTCAGGCAAGTGGACTAATCCTCATTTAAAGAATGCAGTGTCAGCCTCCCAACATGGTTCTCAAGAAACAACAAGGCTAGATGAAGATAGTGAACGTAGCTCTGTAGTTGATTACCGCATTTCCCATACACTAGCATCGTAGGTGCTTGCTCTAACTTGGCAGCGTGATATGTGGTTGCATGTTGCATATGGTGTCTAGATTGTAATTCTTCCAATCTAGTTAAACTGCATGTGCTATTCTGCTTAGCTTATACATTATACATGTTAATGTGACATGCCTTCCTGTATTTAGTACATAGTGCATCTGTCTATTAAGCATGTCCTTACATAAAACTATTGTTTTTTTGTATCCCGCCTCAATCAATAAGACGAGACACCTTCAGTATATGCAGTGCCATATTAGTTGCATCTTTCATATGATTTATAGCATGCGCTGCTTCTAATTTGTTGAAATTCCATTTATGATGGGACGCTTTTAACTTGGCAGAGTCATATTGGTTGCATCTTTCATGTGGTGTCTAGCTTGCATTGCTTCTTATTTATTGGAATGGTTTCTGCTTAGTTTACACAAACAGTTGTGAACATGCCATGTTGTCATGTTTTCGTACATATTCCATCCTGGTATCATGTGTTTGCCTTACATGAAAGTAGTGATTGTCAGTATCATGCATGAATGAGTTCTGAAGAGAGAATTTTATTACTTTTTCTTATCGGTTTTACTTGACAATTCAAAATCAATAAAGCGGAAGGAAGTTAGCAAGGCAGCGGATAAAGGTGCTCCTACCAAACGGAGGGCCTCTACAGTTTCTACTCCTCCACCCCCAAGATGATTTCCAAGACAACACATGCATAGACACTCAACGTAGCTATGTTTATGATGAGCACGTCTCCCCTAGTGCACCATCACCAGTGCTCCCTCTAACTTGGCACTGTTATATGTGGTTGCATGTTATGTGTGATGTCTAGCTTGTATTGCTTCTAATTTTGTTGAATTCCATTTGCTTACTTTACACATTATACTTGAATAAGACACATGTTCATGTTTCTAGAACATACAATATCTATCTATCACACCATGTTCTTACATCAAATTACTACTGTTGTGTAACCTGCAACAATCACTTATCATAAGACACGTTTGACTTTGGAGTGTGATATAGGTTACATCTCGCATTCTTTTCTAGCTTGTACTACTAATTTGTTGAAATGATACTTATGATGAGATAGTTTTAACTTGGTAGAGTGATATTCATTGCATCTTTCATATGGTGTCTAGCTTTCATTGCTTCTAATTTGTTGAAATGCCTTCTCCTTAGTTTACACATCATAAGCTATGAATATGCAATGGCACTAATGACGAGAGACCTCTAACTTGGTAGTGTGATGTTGTTTGCATCTTGCATATGATTTATTTCTTGTACTGCTTCACATTTGTTTAAACACCATTTATGATGAGACACTGTTAACTTGGCAGAGCGATATTTGTAGCATCTTTCATATGTTGTCTATCTTCCATTGCATTGCTTCTGATTTAGTGAAATGTCTTCTGCTTAGTTTACACATCATAGTTCTGGTTATCTCTTCTGTCCTGTTTTTCGTATATATTACATCCTCCTATCATGTGGTTGTCTAACATCAAAGTTCAGTTCGTCTGTATCACGCATCAATTTGTGCTGAAGAACTAAATTGTTATTCGTTTTTCTTATCGGCTTGACTTAACATGGCACAGAGAAAGAGGAAGAAACACCGAATGGCAGGGAACGGGAGCCGGAAGAATCTTGCATATTCTGCTGGTACTGATGGTGCAATAGAAGGTCAAAGTCCAGCGGAAAATTCTACAAACAGGGTATCCCATGCTACACGAGCTGCAGAAAAAGCCAAACAGAAACAAATAGCTGCCACCAAACAAGTAGAGATAGCCCTAGTTCTTACAACACCTTCCACAGTACTACCAGCTGCACGAGTTACTTAAAGTGCTAGTGATCGACTAGAGGGGGGTGAATAGGCGATTTTTATGAAAGTCTTCAAAACATGGAAGTTTCGAAGACAAACGATAGAAATAAACCTATTACCATGCAGCGGAAGGTAGACTACACTAGGCAAACCATTATCAAGTATTCAATTGAGTGAAAGCACAATGACTAATAGCAGCTAGGCAATAAAGATCGGGTAGGAAGATATTGTGAAGCCAATCAGAACAAGCAGTCACTCAATGAAGACAAAAGATAATGCAATCATGCAATGACTTCACCAGGGCGAATAGTAAGTAAATGAATGGGAAGGATGAAACCAGTGACTCGTTGAAGACAATGATTTGTTGGACCAGTTCCAGTTGCTGTGACAACTGTACGTCTGGTTAGGGAGGCTGAGATTCAACTCAGAAGACCGCGTCTTCACCTTATTCCCCTTGAGCTAAGGACACCCAGTCCTTTCCCAATCACTCTAGTAAGTCTTCAAGGTAGACTTCCAAACCTTCACAGACTTCGTTCACCGGCGATCCACAATGACTCTTGGATGCTCAGAACGCGACGCCTAACCGGCTGGAGGATTCACAGTCCTCAAGTGTAATAAGTCTTCAGATCACACAGACAGGAAGACTTCAGTGATGCCTAACTCTCTTTGGCTCTGGGTGGTTAGGGCTTTATCCTCGCAAGGAATTCTCTCTCAAAGGCTTCGAGGTGGGTTGCTCTCAAACGACAAAAGCCGTACACTAACTCTGAGCAGCCAACCGTTTGTGGTTGTAGGGGGTGGGCTATTTATAGCCACTAGGCAACCCGACCTGATTTGTCCGAAATGACCCTCGGTCACTAAGGAACTGACACATGTTCCAACGGTCAGATTTACACGGAAACTTTACTTAGGCTACAAGCAAAGCTGACTTATCCAACTCTGGACAAGATTTGCTCTTATAGTCTTCACTCGAAGACATAGGATTTTGGTTAAGCATCACTTCAGTCATTCTGACTGGTTCACTTGGACCCCACTTAACAGTGCGGTGGTTCCTATGACTCAACAAAGAAAAACACAGAACGACGAAACTGCTAAGTCTTCGCGCTCCATAGTCTTCACGCGATGTCTTCTCTTGTCATAGTCTTCAATGTGAATGTCTTCACATACCACCTTTGACTTCAATGTCTTCATACATTTTTGTAGGGGTCATCTCTGGTAGGAAAACCCGAATCAATGAGGGACTTCTACCTGTGTTATCCTGCAATTCTCACAAACACATTAGTCCCTCAACTAGGTTTGTCGTCAATACTCCAAAACCAACTAGGGGTGGCACTAGATGCACTTACAATCTCCCCCTTTTTGGTGATTGATGACAAACTAGTTGAAGTTTTCAACGGGGAATAAAATATGTGAAATTGTAAAGGATAGGGGATTGTCTTCATAAGTGGCAAAGGCTCCCCCTGAAGATGTGCATATAAGTAATTTGCTTTTGGTATGCAAATGCACATGGCAGGTTGTACTTGTGGAGATCATCTTCAACTTATGATGACAATTCATCATGCATGAAAAGTATGTGAAGATAATGACATGCATAATGAAAAATGGACGTCTGCAGAATGACCTAAGTGCGGAAGTTATCATCGCACCACAGAATAACAAATAAGTAGCAGACGACCATCTAGTTTAAGTGTTACAACTCAAAGAACCAAATGTATCAGAAAGCGAGAGTTGTAAACACTAGGCAAAATATAAAACCACCGCCCATATGGACCTGCTTGAAGACTATCAAACTCATATGCTTCTCCCCCTTTTGTTAGTAAGGACCAAAAAGGTTTGAAGACATAGAGCACCTACTCGTTCCCTTGAGGAGTTGGTGAAGCAGCAGGGTCGTCGGTGTTGGTTGGCGGTGCAGACGAACTTGGTGCAGTGTTGATTCACGCTGAAGGTGGAGGAGGTGAAGTTGCATCATCTTGGTCAGCGATGACACTGGCATTTACGGTCGCAGCTGAGGACGAGTATTCAGAGTCTTCAAGTGAGGGAGTCCGACGCAAGTGAGCATTTATGGGAGGAGTTGAGTCAAACTTGAAGCGTTCGGTGAAGCCATCATCGTGCAAATCAGCTTCAGCACTCAGTAGGGTCAAACTCTTCCAGAACCTCCGACAGGTTTCATGAGTGACAAAGGCATTCTTGGTGGCAAGATTGAAAATGCGGTTGACATCCACCAAGAGGCTTTGCATCTGATGCTTAAGCCAGTCGTGATGTTTGTACTGTTTCTGATGTAGCACAACGAGAAGCTCTCGGTCATTGAGGACACGAGATCGCCTTTGAGGCCTTTGCACAATGGTGCTACCAGTTACATCAGTTTGAGCATGAGGGACACGTGTGTTTCCAGCCAGGGGATAAACACGAGAAACTGCTGGAATCCCTTCAATGGGCTGGGTGAAGCTTTGGTGATCAGCATTTTGAAGATAAATGGGATCTTTAGCAGGTTCTGGGTAGATGGCTTCAACTGACAGATCAACCTCGGGCAAGAATATAAGATGATTGCACGCAGACGGCTGATAGTTGAAGGCGGAGTGACGCTTTATCAGACGCATGACCCATGGAGCATAGAATTTCAACCCAAAGATGTTAGAGCCAGATGCAGCCAACTGCCTGATGAAGAAGTCTTGAGCATTGAAGCTGATGCCATTGAAGATATAGAAAACCAAAGTCTTCATTGCTCCTCCAAGCTTCGCTGCAGATGAGTGTCCTTTGACAGGCCATAGAGTCTTCCTGATGATGTGGTAAATGGTGCGAGGCAAGTACTCTAGGTCTTCAACAAAGAACTCAGATGGGTATTCAGCGTCATGAGGCAGAGGCTTCATCATGCTCAGCATTTGACTCATGTTGGGTTCTGGCTTCTGAAAAATGCTCTCCAAAGCATTCTGGTGTTGTTGACAACCTGGCTCATGGTATTCACCAGGAGTGGGCAGGCATGTGAGCTCAATGATATCAAGAGCTTTGGCTTCATGATGGACATTGCCTATCATCCACTCAAGGGCCGAAGTCTTTGGATCCCTGTTGTAGCCTCGAATGTGAGAGTTGCATAGAACTGTAGCAGAAGTTCTTCATTCCAGTGTTCCTTATCTGTGACAAACTACAGGAGGCCAGCGTCTCTGAAGCAATCCAACGCTTATTCAAGGCAGGGCAGGCCAGCTATAGCTTCAGTGTCGAGACGCATATGTGGAAATATGTGCCCTTGATTGTATAAGACGCAGGAATAGTAGTTGCGCTGCTGATAACTCCAGAACCGATCTGATGAAATGCGAGGTTTGGTGTAAGGGTTCTTGGCGCTATTGAAGAAGGTGTTATGTGCCACGAAGCCAATCACATTGAAGACCCCAGGTGAAGTTGTAGTGCCTGGGAATCGTGGAAGTCTTGGCTTGGGCTTTTGACTTGAGGCCTGTGCTCGACGTGGTACTCAAATTGTGGACCAGCAGCAGGCGGAGGAGTCAGAATGGGCCATCGAACCATAACTGGCTGACCACGATCAAATGCCAGCTCCATTGTGTGAGGTCTTGGAGGGGGAACAGGGGCATTGGCATTGTCTTCATGGGCTTCAGGGGCCACATGTGCTTCAGGTACTTGGACCTCAGGTGCTGCAGCATTGACTTCAGGTGTTGCAGCATTGACTTCTGGTGCCTCATTGGCTTCTGGCGCCTCATTGGCTTCCGGCGCCGTATTGGCGTCAACCATGACAACGTCATTGGCGTCAGCAGTGATGTTGGTGGCTACTTCAGGGTTGTTAACCTCCACTTCAGAAGCTGGAGGGTCGGTCACGTTCTCCTCGAGAACAACATCTTGGTGAGACGGGGGTGTAGCAACTCTTGAACTCTTGGGGCTTCTTCTTCATCTTCTTCTTCATCGGCTGATGCACCCGGAATATCTTCAGCCGTTTTGACTTCAGATTCTGACACGCGCACAGTGGGAGTGACTTGGGGCCTTGGTCCTTTGCGAAGCCTGCATAATGTTGGCGACGCTTGCGGAGATGGAGTTTGCTGGGCCTCAAAGTCATCGTCATCTTGCACGGGTGAGGGGACTTGTGGTTGGGGAGAACTTGGGGTGTCTTGTCGTTGTGGGTGATCAGCCCATGATGCATCCTGAGTAGTTGGCGTCATAGGACGACCAATGCTTATGAGTTCGTTGTGCGTGAGCACAGGCGATGATACCAACTGGTGCTCGATCTGAGGAAGGACTTCATCATCTTCAACATTGTTGTGAGGACCAATGTCTTCAGCTGCGGTAGGGTCAACCGCTGGATTGTCTTCAGCTTCAGGAGCCTCTGTGGAAGCAGGCTCATGAACTATCACTTGGCGTTCTTGATGTTCAGACGCAGGATGAGCCACTGAGATTAGCTCGACATCAAGGGGATTTGTGGGAGCAGCCCGATCTTTCTTGGTTTTGCGCTTCTTCTTGGAGGGAGCGACATCAGAAGCTTCAGGATTTTCCTCTTTCTGGCTTCAGCCTCGGCAGCCCTTGTCTTCTTTAATTCTGAAGCCACTGTGGGGACCTTAGGCTTCGAGCCTGTCATACTGGCTGGGAAGACAATGGGATGTGCTTCCTGCCTTGTTGCTTCGGGTTCGGCCACAGCTGGCTTCTTCTTCTTCTTTGCAGCCATCTGGGTCGATGCCAGGACGCCCAAGAGCCTTGCGCTTTCAGCTTCATTGTAGGCTTGCACGCACTTGTCAGCCAGACTCTTCATGCGCTCACGAGAACCTTTAGCTTCTTCACGTTTCTTGAGAAAGGCTTCCTTGAGCTCGTGCAGCATAATCTTGAAGTTTTTCATCTTGCACGCTGAGCTTTGCCATGTGCTTCTTGAACTGAGCTTTCTCATAGTCGATCTTTTGCTTCAGTTCAACGATGCGCTGAGCTAGAGCCAGCTCAGCAGCAATGGCTCCGTGGAAGGCAACACTGAGACCAATGGGAAGCTGAAGATCATCAAAGCTGACATTTGGGCTGTCAAACCACTCATCAATGAACTTGTTTAAGATTTCCACATCAAAGAGAGGAAGGTCATTGAAGATTTATGCCTCTTGCTTGCTCTTGATCAACTGCTCAAGAGCGTCACCGCCAAGATAGTCGTCGCTGGATAGATCAATGGCGTCATTCTCATTGCGCAAACAGCAGCAGGGGTCAATGCTTGGCTGGTGGGTTGCATGGGCATCTTCACTTTGGAGGGCTTGGAGATGCGTGACAATCTTCAGACTGCACACTGTGTTCAGGAGGTGCAGTGGCCAGAGGCTTCGCCCTGAAACCTTTGGTGCAGGGGCAGGCTTCGAAGCTTTAGGTTTCTTCAGCTTCTTTGGCTTCGGTGGTGCAGGCGCTTCATCAGAATCAGTGTCATCTGCAGGTTGATCCACGACTGCCCCTTGAACCTTTATGTGAGTAATGAGACCTTCTAAGTTATAGAAGGGCCCAACCAGATTGGGTTCAGCTTCGCGTGTGCCGTCAGCACGAGGAGCAGAGGGGCCTGGATTGAAGTCTAATCACCGTGACTTCTTGTTTTCTTTGGCCGAGTTCTTGGAAAACTGGAAGTTGTGCTTGAACAGATTGTCGTCACGGCACCATAGTAATGAAGATGTGTCTGCATCGGCAGGCTGTGGTCCACGGACCATGCAAGGATAGAAGCATTGTTCAATGGCTTCAGCTCTGGATCTGGGTTGAAGATTTCTGTACAAGATGTCTCCCCACGGTCTCTTGATGGCATTTTTCTCAGCATACTCTTGGGTCACGAACCTGTACTTGAACCATTGTTCTGCCCAATATCTTCGAATCCATTGGATTTGGGTTTTCCGCTGATTGTAGTCCTCCTCTGGATCTGTCTTGTACAGCTCATAGAGGTCAGGAGGCAAATCTCTCGAGGTGTTTCCACGGCGCCGTCTGCCACCCTTCCTTGTAGATTTCTCTGTGCCATGAAGTTTAGACTGAAAGGCTTCAACACTGTCAAAGTCTTTCGTCTACTGGTCAGACAGAACTGGCTTTAGGAGAATTTATATGATGCTGTAAGAATGCTGCAAATGAATGCGGACTATGAGAACCAAGGGATTCTCCCACGGACATGTACATGGACAACATTAAAGGTGCGAAGGGAAGGGGAAGAGGTCATATGCATTCTCAGAAGATTTTGAAGATAAATCAGTTTAGAAGACAATGACCTCATAGTGCGAAGACATTCACTCATAGGTAGAGAGTTGGTTCCAGATTTGTACGAATCCATGAATAAGTACAAGTGAGGAATCTAACTACTTTGTGAAGCATAAGTGAACATACTAGGCATATTATGAGATGCAGTATGAGATAGATCCAACTTGTGTGAACAGAAACCACTTGTGGTTGAAAACGATGAATCTATCAGATAAAAGGACTGTAAAAAGGAGGTTTTATTTACCACAAGAGGAACTGCTAGACAGAGTGGGAGAGGAAGCCGAGCAGTTCGATCTTCCGTGCCCTAGCTTGGCGACGGAGGACACCTACAGCGGCGGCGGAGAAGACGATGTCTGCGGCGGGCGTGAGGATGGCGTCGGTGAGGTCACGGCAGCTAAGCGCTTCGTCGCCGACGTCGTCGAGGGCTAGCGGTGGCGCTAGGATTTGAGCGAGAGTGGAAGAATAGATAATGACTGGGGCGAGGCGTGTATTTATAGGGACAGGGACGGCACAGTGTTATTACACAGGTGCCCCTGGCGGTTCACATCTGAAGGACACGTGGCGATCATGCAACATATTGGAGGTTGTTCCACGTTCGCACGCATGCCTGGATTGTCGGGTGGTCGTTCCCACTTCTCCGGGTTTCAGGTATAAGGATTTAGCATTGAAAGCAGATTAATGTTTGTCTCTGTGTCTTCTGCTGACAAGGACGCAGAGAAGACATTTTGACAGTTTCAATAGAATGCATATGATTTGGATAGATAGACTTAAGATAGAAGCATAGAGGGGTTAGGGTCCGATGACATTCACTTAGTTCAAAAGATTCAACAAGAAGACATAGCTATAAGTGAATGTTGTAGAGGACAGAAACCAAATCAGTACATTGAAGATAAACATGAGGCCATGTTTACATTGAAGACAAACAGAAAGCGAAGACTTTGCAAATGTAACACCAACAGAAAGTATTCCAAACAGGAGTTTGGTGGTGGCGTTACCCACCGTATAGGAAATATTAGACCCAGACACGGCACACAATTATCATGGCGCTCCAAAGTCAATTCCACGTTAATGTATTCACACTTAGAATGTAAGTCTTCACTGATTGAAGACATACGTTACTTCGTGTGTTGCACATCTAAGTCATCAACATGCATAAGTGTTAGGATGTGGTGCCTGATCACAAGACATTTGAGGATTCCAAGATATTTAGCTCACACCGTAACTTGCAAAACCTCTTCTCATCCAAGGGCTTGGTGAAGATATCTGCCAATTGCTCTTCAGTGTTGACGTGTATGATATCAATATCTTCCTTCACAACATGATCTCTGAGAAAGTGATGACGAATTTCAATGTGCTTTGTCTTCGAGTGCTGAACTGGGTTGTTGGCAATCTTGATGGCGCTTTCGTTGTCGCAGTAGAGTGGCACTTGCTTCAGGTGAATACCATAATCTTTGAGTGTTTGCTTCATCCATAGAAGCTGAGCGCAGCAAGATCCAGCAGCAATGTATTCAGATTCAGCAGGGGGGAGAGATACACAGTTCTGCTTCTTTGAAGACCAACATACAAGTGATCGTCCCAGAAAATGACATGTGCCTGATGTAGACTTGCGATCCACCTTGTCACCAGCATAATCAGCATCCGAGAATCCAACTAGATCAAACTCTGAGCCCTTTGTATACCATAATCCTAGTGTTGGGGTGTGAGCCAAATATCTAAGAATTCGCTTCACAGCTAAGTGATGCGATTCCTTTGGTGCCGCTTGGAACCGGGCACACATGCAAACGCTAAGCATGATATCTGGCCTAGATGCACATAAATAAAGCAACGAATCAATCATGGAGCGATATACCTTTTGATCGAACTCTTTACCATTGTCGTCGGGACCCAGATGATGTTTGGCTGGCATTGGCGTCGTGTAGCCTTTGCAATCTTGCATTCCAAATTTCTTCAGGCAATCTTTGAGGTATTTCTCTTGAGATATGAAGATGTCGTTGCGTTGCTGACGTATTTGAAGACCAAGGAAGAACTTCAGCTCACCCATCATGGACATCTGATATTGTTCTTGCATCATATATCCAAACTCGTCAGTGTATTTCTGATTAGTGCAGCCGAAGATAATGTCATCCACATATATTTGGCACACAAACAGTTCACCATCATATGTCTTCTGAAGAGAGTGGGGTCGAGGGAACCAGGTTTGAAGCCTTTGCTCTTCAGGAAGTCTTTGAGTGTGTCATACCAAGCCCTAGGGGCTTGTTTGAGGCCATACAATGCCTTGTTGAGCTTGTACACCATATCAGGATGTTTTGGATCTTCAAGGCCAGGCGGTTGTGCAACATACACTTCTTCGTCAATCTTGCCATTGAGAAAAGCGTTCTTCACATCCATTTGATGCAGAAGAATGTTATGATGATTTGCATAGGCCAGCAGTATGCGTATGGCTTCAAGTCTAGCCACAGGAGCAAATGTTTCATCGAAGTCAATCCCTTCAACTTGAGTGTATCCTTGAGCAACGAGACGAGCTTTGTTTCTGACAACTTGACCATGCTCATCTTGCTTGTTGCGATATATCCATTTGGTGCCTATTATATTGTGCTTGCGAGGATCAGGACGCTTAACCAGTTCCCATACATTATTCAGCTCAAATTGTTGAAGCTCTTCTTGCATAGCTTGAATCCATTCAGGTTCCATGAAGGCTTCATCAACTTTCTTGGGTTCAGATATTGAGACGAATGCGAAGTGCCCACAGAAATTTGCTAGCTGTGTTGCCCTTGAACGAGTGAGTGGACCTGGTGCATTGATGCTATCAATTATTCTCTCAATCTGTACTTCATTTGCAACACGAGGATGTACAGGACGAAGATTTTGCTCTTGCTGATCATTTCATCGTTAGAAGGATTGTCTTCAGGCTGAGCATTGTCTTCAGGTTGATCAGGTGCGGAGATGTTAAGTTCCTCTTCAGGCTGAGCTTCAGATGGTATGATTTCTCCAGTTCCCATAAGTTTGATTGATTCACTGGATGGAACTTCATCTAGCACATTTGGCAGGTGCTCTCTTTGCGAGCCGTTAGTCTCATCGAACCGCACATCCACAGTTTCAACCACTTTATAGTGAAAGAGGTTGAAGACTCTGTAGGAGTGCGAATCCTTTCCATATCCAAGCATAAAACCTTCATGTGCTTTTGGTGCAAATTTTGAAGTGTGATGTGGATCCTTGATCCAGCACCTGGCACCAAATACTCTGAAGTAACTGACATTTGGCTTCTTGCCAGTAAGGAGCTCATAGGATGTCTTGTTCAGAAGCTTGTGAAGATAAACACGGTTGATGATATGGCATGCAGTATCAATGGCTTCAGGCCAGAATTTTCTTGGAGTCTTGTATTCATCAAGCATCGTCCGAGCCATCTCAATAAGTGTTCTGTTCTTGCGTTCGACGATGCCATTCTGCTGTGGCGTGTACGGAGCTGAGAATTCATGTGTGATGCCCAAAGTATCAAGATATGTATCTAGCCAGTGTTCTTGAATTCAGTGCCATTGTCACTTCTGATGTGCTTTATCTTGACGCCATAGTTGTTCATGGCTCGATTGGCGAAGCGTCTGAAGACATCCTGCACTTCAGTCTTGTAGAGGATTATATGCACCCAAGTATATCTTGAATAATCATCAACAATGACAAAGCCATAGAGACAAGCAGTAGTAGTAAGAGTTGAGTAATGAGTGGGACCGAAAAGGTCCATGTGGAGCAGTTCGAAGGGTTGAGTCGTTGTCATGATTGTCTTCGAGGGATGCTTGGCCCTCGTCATCTTTCCTGCTTCACAGGCACCGCATAAGTGATCCTTCTTGAACTTGACGCCCTCGATGCCTATGACATGCTTCTTTCTTGCAAGAGTGTGCAAGTTCCTCATGCCAGCATGCCCTAGCCTCCGATGCCAGAGCCAGCATTCTGAAGCTTTTGCTAGAAGACATACGGCAAGTTGTGGTCCTGCTGAGAAATCTACCACGTACAAATCATCTTTCCGATACCCTTCAAACACTAGAGACTTGTCAGATTCCATTAGAACAAGGCAACGATATTTTCCAAACATCACAATCATGTTTAAATCGCAAAGCATTGAGACAGACATTAAGTTGAAACCAAGGGATTCAACAAGCATGACTTTATCCATGTGTTGATCCTTTGAGATTGCAACTCTACCTAGACCCAATACCTTACTTTTACCAGTGTCAGCAAATGTGATGTGACTTTTGTCAGATGGACGTAAGGTTGAGTCCATAAGAAGGCTTCGCTTGCCAGTCATGTGATTAGTACACCCACTATCAATAATCCATTCTGAAGCAGCTGGTGTCGTACCCTACAGTGCAGTTAGGGGGATAGGCTTCACGAAGAGAATTGTGAAGCAAAAACATTTGACGAGCAAGTGGATTATGAAAGCTTAGATCGAGGTTAGGACTGATAGGGCAAGTAGCAAGCGACTCAGGAACAAAATACATAATAAGACCATTTGGGCATTTGATCTTGCGCCCTACAAGATGTTTAAGGTCCCCAGCAATAGCTTCAGACGATTTTGGTTTTCGGCTGGAGACCTTTCCCTGCAAAAGAGAGTTAAGCTTTCTTAGCCACCCACATCTTCAAGGGTGGCTTTGAAGCAATGAGTCTAAGTGCAGCATCTGAGAACTTTGGCTTTGGAGCCCTAGCAAAAAATCTTGCAGGTGGACAATAGTACTCATAAGAATAAGCAGAATAGTTCTTGGTCTTATGAACATGGCGGTTTGATGAAACGCGCTCATATTCATAGGCCTGAGTATGGCTTCCCTGCAAAACATTTGCGTTAGTGCGACTCAGGTGAGTCCTCTGTCTATATGAAGCCTTTGGACCGTATGAAGCCTGTGGTCTGGGGTTTGTCTTCTTCACTTGTGGTGTCATGACGACATTCACAGGAAGATTCTCCAAACACCTTTTCGGCACCCAGACCTTCTTCATAGGCGGTCCATTCCTGCAGTTAGTACCAATATACCTGGCAAACACTTCACCCTTCTGATTCTTAAACAGTTTATAGTTTGCATCAAAGGATTCATCAATAACAATGGGATTAGCACAAGTGAAGCCAGATAGGGTGGATGGATCCACTGAAGGTCCCTTTGCAGCAACCCATGTGGTTTTGGGGTACTGCTCAGGTTTCCAGTAAGAGCCATCAGCATTCATTTTCCTTTCGAACCCAACACCCTCTTTCCTAGGGTTTCGGTTCAGGATCTGCCTTTTGAGGACATCACATAGTGTCTGATGCCCTTTGAGACTTTTGAACATCCCTGTTTCAAGCAATGTCTTCAACCTAGCATTCTCATCAGCAATAGCAGTGGCATCCTCAGCAGAGGGGTTAGTTGGCACATCAGCAGTTGAAGATATTGCAATAGTAGCAGCAGTAGAACAACCAGCAACAGAAGTAGCGTTGTCACGCTCAATACATTTAAGACATGGTGGTTCAAATCCTTCCTGAGCGGAACTGATCTGTTTGGCGCGAAGTGACTCGTTTTCCTTTTGAAGATCTTCATGAGCCGCTCTCAATTTCTCAAGATCTTGCTTCCTTTGAAGATAATCATAGGAAAGCTTTTCATGAGTTGTTGAGAGCGTTTCATGACGACTTTCAAGTTCCTCATACTTAACGTGAAGATTTTTTATGTCTTCAATTAAGGACTGAGATCGAGTCATTTCAGCGTCTAACAGGTCATCGCTTTTGTCTAACAGTTTTTGAATATGTTCCATAGCTTTCTGTTGTTCAGTTGCAATTTTAGCAAGTGTTTTGTAGCTGGGTTTGGAACCACAATCAGAGTCATCTTCACTGGAAGTTTGATAGTGAGTAGTGCGTGTGTTTACCTTGGCACCGCGTGCCATGAAGCAGTAGGTAGGAGCGGAGTAGTCCTTGTCATTTGCATCGGTGTCGGTGACGGAGTCATTGTCTTCAGTGTTGAAGATGGACTTGGCAACGTATGCTGTAGCCAGACTCGCAACGCCAGAATCGGACTCCTCCTCAGACTCCACCTCCGCCTCCTCAGAAGCGGACTCCTCCTCTGAATCCATTTCCTTGCCAACAAACGCACGTGCCTTGCCAGATGAGCTCTTCTTGTGTGATGAAGACTTTGAGGAGGACTTGGAAGAAGACTTTGAGTATTTCTTCTTCTTCTTGTCGTCAGAATCATACTCCTTGCTCTTCTTTTTCTTCTTGTTCTCATTGTCCCACTGCGGACACTCAGAGATGTAGTGGCCAGGTTTCTTGCACTTGTGGCATGTTCTCTTCTTGTAGTCATGAGCAGAAGCTTCATCATTCCTTGAGCTTGATCGTGAGGACTTTCTGAAGCCTTTCTTCTTGGTGAATTTTTGGAACTTCTTCACAAGCATAGCAAGCTCCTTTCCAATGTCTTCAGGATCATCAGAACTGCTGTCAGACTCTTCTTCAGATGAGGAGACAGCTTTTGCCTTCAAGGCACGAGTTCGCCCATAGTTGGGACCGTAGATGTCTCTTTTCTCAGAAAGCTGAAACTCGTGTGTGTTGAGCCTCTCAAGTATGTCAGACGGATCGAGTGTTTTGAAGTCAGGACGTTCTTGAATCATCAGGGCTAGGGTGTCAAACGAGCTGTCAAGTGATCTCAGGAGTGTCTTGACAACTTCATGCTTGGTGATCTCAGTGGCGCCGAGGGCTTGAAGCTCATTTGTGATGTCAGTGAGTCGATCAAACGTGAGCTGAACATTCTCATTGTCATTTCTCTTGAAGCGGTTGAAGAGGTTGCGAAGGACACTGATTCTCTGATCTCTCTGGGTTGAGACGCCTTCGTTGACCTTGGAGAGCCAGTCCCAGACTAGCTTAGATGTTTCCAAAGCACTCACACGGCCATACTGTCCTTTGGTCAGATGACCACAGATGATGTTCTTGGCAGTGGAGTCCAGTTGAACGAACTTCTTGACATCAGCAGCGGTGACACCTTCACCAGCCTTGGGAACGCCATTCTTGACGACATACCATAGGTCGACATCAATGGCTTCAAGATGCATGCGCATCTTATTCTTCCAGTAGGGATATTCAGTTCCATCGAAGACTGGGCACGCAGCGGAGACTTTGATTATCCCTGCAGTCGACATAGCTAAAACTCCAGGTGGTTAAACCGAATCACACAGAACAAGGGAGTACCTTGCTCTGATACCAATTGAAAGTGCTAGTGATCGACTAGAGGGGGGTGAATAGGCGATTTTTATGAAAGTCTTCAAAACATGGAAGTTTCGAAGACAAACGATAGAAATAAACCTATTACCATGCAGCGGAAGGTAGACTACACTAGGCAAACCATAGTCAAGTATTCAATGGAGTGAAAGCACAATGACTAATAGCAGCTAGGCAGTAAAGATCAGGTAGGAAGATATTGTGAAGCCAATCAGAACAAGCAGTCACTCAGTGAAGACAAAAGATAAAGCAATCATACAATGACTTCACAAGGACCAACAGTAAGTAAAGGGAAGGGAAGGATGAAACCAGTGACTCGTTGAAGACAATGATTTGTTGGACCAGTTCCAGTTGCTGTGACAACTGTACGTCTGGTTAGGGAGGCTGAGATTCAACTCAGAAGACCTCGTCTTCACCTTATTCCCCTTGAGCTAAGGACACCCAGTCCTCGCCCAATCACTCTGGTAAGTCTTCAAGGTAGACTTCCAAACCTTCACAGACTTCGTTCACCGGCGATCCACAATGACTCTTGGATGCTCAGAACGCGACGCCTAACCGGCTGGAGGATTCACAGTCCTCAAGTGTAATAAGTCTTCAGATCACACAGACAGGAAGACTTAAGTGATGCCTAACACTCTTTGGCTCTGGGTGTTTAGGGCTTTATCCTCGCAAGGAATTCTCTCTCAAAGCCTTCGAGGTGGGTTGCTCTCAAACGACAAAAGCCGTGCACTAACTCTGAGCAGCCAACCGTTTATGGTTGTAGGGGGTGGGCTATTTATAGCCACTAGGCAACCCGACCTGATTTGTCCGAAATGACCCTCGGTCACTAAGGAACTGACACGTGTTCCAACGGTCAGATTTCAAACACACACGGCAACTTTACTTGGGCTACAAGCAAAGCTGACTTATCCAACTCTGGACAAGATTTGCTCTCATAGTCTTCACTCGAAGACATAGGATTTTGGTTAAGCATCACTTCATTCATTCTGACTGGTTCACTTGGACCCCACTTAACAGTGCGGTGGTTCCTATGACACAACAAAGAAAAACAAGAACGACGAAACTGCTAAATCTTCGCGCTCCATAGTCTTCACGCGATGTCTTCTCTTGTCATAGTCTTCAATGTGAATGTCTTCACATACCACCTTTGACTTCAATGTCTTCATACATTTTTTTAGGGGTCATCTCTGGTAGGAAAAACCGAATCAATGAGGGACTTCTACCTGTGTTATCCTGCAATTCTCACAAACACATTAGTCCCTCTACTAGGTTTGTCGTCAATACTCCAAAACCAACTAGGGGTGGCACTAGATGCACTTACAGTTATTCGTGCGTCAACTGAGCTAGCAGCACATTCCCAAGCTCCCTTGCCACCTGACACTACTTCCCAAGCACTCTTGACACAAGACGAGTTGGCAAGATCAGATGAACCTTGTGAGCTTCAACAACAAGAAGGTAGTTGCTGGAGTCAAGTTACAGTTGCATTCTTCTTTATATGTAGTCTCACAGTTTGATGTACACTAACACTTCCTATGTTCATTGTTGGACTAGCACCTAGGCGCAAGAGGAAACAAACATCAGGGATAATGCTCAATAGGTTAACTAAATCTAGAGGAGGAAGAATGGAGATCCGTTTTGAGGCAGGTTTAAAAAGGCCATGTGATGCTACAGAGTCAGCCAAGTCAGTATTAGAGGTAGCGGTTGCCGTTAGGTGTCATGTACATATCCTCCCAACATGGATTCAGTATAGGAATGACAAAGACGAAACCCAGTTCAACACCTTCCTCGACCATTTATCTGTAAGTATGGTTATGTATGGAAACTAGTAACATCGTCTTGCTCTGTCCCATACTTTCTAGGTTGCTGATAATGAGACTCCCATAATTTTCAACAGATGAGGTTCAGGTTGGATAGCCAAGATGATGCAACCAGACAAGCTTGCACCCATGTTTTCAAGTTTGCTCTGCGATAGTATCGGTATAACTTGAGGAAAACTCACTTTGAAGGCAAGGGTAATAGTGAACTTTCCCAAACATCTCCAGTGGAAAATATATCGGATGAAGGCTGGAGGGGCCTCGTTAAACACTGGTCTGATCCAAAGTATCAGGTACATTGTATATATATATATATATGTGTGTGTGTGTGTGATCAGATCACATGTTGAACTCCTATTTACACATGTGCCACACAAATCTATCTTCTTGTAGGTGAACTGTTCAAAGAACAAGGCCAACCGTATGAAAGTGAAATTCCAACAGACGACGGGATCTCGTAGCTATATTGAACACTGCGAGGCTCTTGTAATTAGCTGTCGTTTCACTCTTTTCGCTATACCATATTATCAGATCTATATTGACTTGCTCAAAATGCAGAGGAAAGCCTGCAAGGACCAAAAAGTACCTGAACCAAATGCTATGGAAATCTTCAAGGACTGTCACACCAGCCAGAAGAAGGGCATGACTACACCAGTCAAAGCCGCTGTTGTAAGTCCTTAATCCTCATGCCTTTTAACTACTACTTACTTTGACTTGTGCCTTGAACTGCATGGTTTGCAGCCAATGTCTATTACTCTTTTCAATTTTATACACAATTGTCTTAGCATATCATTGCACCTTACAAGGTTTAAAAGAGAGGAGTGATGTTCCTTTGATCTTGACCTGTAATCTAGTTCTGTGCTGGAGTTGCCCACACAACGTTACAATTGCATGTTTGTCTGTTCTCAGTTGTTTTGTGATATGAATGATGTCATACTATGCTTACCGTATTATAAATTTCGTCCCTTTATCCTTAGCCCTCAATACAATGTGAAGAAATCGACAATACATTAGTGATGGTACATGGTCATATGTTTGGAACCTGGTTTTATTATGTACTTTGCAATAAAATACAACTAATATTTTACATGGGTTCACCAGAATAAGTTCTGTATATAGACCAAAGATATTTTGTTTGGTTTTGCTGCCTCCTTAATATCTTTTGTTTTGGTACTACTAATGTAAAACCTCAACTTTTCAACTAGCTATGGAAAAAATGGTGGAACCGCCACCTTCTGAAGGTGGCGAGGCAACTATAACCGCAATGTTAGCTCTTGCTACAGTGGGTCAGTACCTGTCCACTAACAGTGCCAAAAGCACGCTCCTGCGTAATACTAGGTTGGTTGTTAAGGCAATCTCGTCCAAACTGCCTCATGATCAAGATATGCAAGCTCAAAACAATGTTGTATCTGTGCTCCAGACACAAGTCCATTTCCTAACAGAGACCCTTTGTGAAACAAGGAGAGACATTGTTCGATGTTGTCAAGATATGGATGGTTTTGAAACCAGACTATCAGACATTTGCTATGTTCTTCGGGAGCCTAGGAGAACTGAAGGCAAAGGTTATGGTGCTCCATCGGACAATACAGCATGAAAATGTAACAGTCAGGTCAAATGAACTGAGCTTCTGAACTTCTGTTGGTGCATTTATCTGCTAGACTGTTAACTTTTATGCCAACCTTCCTTTTGTTTTATAGTTGTAATTTGTTTTGGTGCGATACAAAATTTGTTCTTAACATGCAGCCACCGGCTGAAGAAAACAGCAAGCAATTTTTGTATAGTGTAGGGTGTTCCCTATATTTGCATTGGTGGCGAACTTTGATGCCCACCGGCTGTAGTTAACATGGGCCTCCTACGGGCCGTAGAAACAATGGGCCTTCTAAGGGCTGTAGAAACAATGGGCCTTCTACGTGGCATAGACACAATGGGCCTTCTTCGGGCCGTGTCATCAATGGGCCTTCTACGGGCTGTATGATAGGTTGGCCAAACATGGGCCAATAACAAACCACATTATGGCCGTAAATGGGCTAGAGTTGAAATCATCCGTTCATGGGCCGACCATAACGGGCTGTTGTTAATCGGCCGTATTTGAAGACGCTATGAAAATGGCCCAACGTATTAACGGGCCACAAACGGGCCGACTATAACCATGGGCTGAATTTGGCGCACAAGCAGAAAATGACAGTAACGGGTTGTAAGTAAACGAATGCTGGAAATGAGCCCAAGAATAAATGGGCCCTGAGAAGGCCGAAAGATAACATGGGCTAGAAACAGCCCAACGGAATAATGGGCCGTTAATGGGTATAAAGTGATACACTATTCATTACGGGCCAGTTTCACCACGTGCCGTTAATGGGTATAAAGTGATACATTGTTCATTACGGGCCAGTTTTACCATGGGCCGGGAGTAATAAGGGCCTGATGTCTACTACACAACCTTCTTCTTGTAGACGTTGTTGGGCCTCCAAGTGCAGAGGTTTGTAGGACAGTAGCAAATTTCCCTCAAGTGGATGACCTAAGGTTTATCAATCTGTGGGAGGCGTAGGATGAAGATGGTCTCTCTCAAGCAACCCTGCAACCAAATAACAAAGAGTCTCTTGTGTCCCCAACACACCCAATACAATAGTAAATTGTATAGGTGCACTAATTCGGCAAAGAGATGGTGATACAAGTGCAATATGGATAGTAGATAATGGTTTTTGTAATCTGAAAATATAAAATCAGCAAGGTAACTAATGATAAAAGTGAGCACAAACGGTATTGCAATGCGTTGAAACAAGGCCTAGGGTTCATACTTTCACTAGTGCAAGTTCTCTCAACAATAATAACATAATTGGATCATATAACTATCCCTCAACATGTAACAAAGAGTCACTCCAAAGTCACTAATAGCGAAGAACAAACGAAGAGATTATGGTAGGGTACGAAACCACCTCAAAGTTATTCTTTCCAATCAATCCGTTGGGCTATTCCTATAAGTGTCACAAACAGCCCTAGAGTTTGTACTAGAATAACACCTTAAGACACAAATGAACCAAAACCCTAATGTCACCTCAAGTATCCGTGGGTATGATTATAGATATGCATCACACAATCTCATATTCATCTATTCAACCAACACATAGAACCTCAAAGAGTGCCCCAAAGTTTCTACCGGAGAGTCAAGACGAAAACGTGTGCCAACCCCTATGCATATATTCTTGAGGTCATGGAACCCGCAAGTTGATCACCAAAACATACATCAAGTGGATCATAGAATACCCCATTGTGACCACAGGTATCCCACGCAAGACATACATCAAGTGTTCTCAAATCCTTAAAGACTCAATCCGATAAGATAACTTCAAAGGGAAAACTCAATCCATTACAAGAGAGTAGAGGGGGAGAAACATCATAAGATCCAACTATAATAGCAAAGCTCGTGATACATCAAGATCGTACCACCTCAAGAACACGAGAGAGAGAGAGATGAAACACATAGCTACTGGTACATACCCTCAGCCCCGAGGGAGAACTACTCCCTCCTCATCATGGAGAGCGCCGGGATGATGAAGATGGCCACCAGAGAGGGATTCCCCCTCCGGAAGGGTGCCGGAACGGGTCTAGATTGGTTTTCGGTGGCTACGGAGGCTTCTGAGGGCAGAACTCCTGATCTATTGTGCTCCCTGAAGTTTTTAGGGTATATGGGTATATATGGGAGGAATAAGTACGTCGGTGGACCTCCGGGCTGTCCACGAGGCAGGGGCGCGCCCAGGGGGGTGAGTGTAACGCCCATGATGCGGCTATATCTCCCACGTGTCGAAGCACGACTTGGAGGCATAACCGCATTGTAAGCAATGTCGCAAGAGGGATAATCTTTACACATCCCATGTACTGAATAAGAAAAGAGGTACATAGTTGGCTTACAATCGCCACGTCACACAATAGCATAAATATATCATTACAATCATCCAGATACAATCAAGGTCCGACTACGGAACCAAAATAAAGACAACCCCAAATGCATAATGTCCCCGATCGCCCCAACTGGGCTCCACTACTGATCGTCTGGAAAGGAAACGTAGTATCGTCCTGAGTCCTTATCGAACTCCCATTTGAGCTTAGTCGCATCTCCTGGAACGGTATCATTGGTCCTTGCATCTGGTTTTGAAGTAATCTGTGAGTCATGGGGACTCAGCAATGTCACACCCTCATGATCAAGACTATTTAAGCTTAAAGGAAGGCAAAAGGTATGAGGTGGAGCTGCATCAAGCAAGGTTGTCAGAATCGTGATTTTGAATCGGATCGGAGCTCCGATGGTAGGATCGCAAATCGTAGAATCTTCACTATCAGGATCGTAGAAACGTAGATTCTATGAAGTAAAATCGTAGAATCAGAGGGGTTAGTTTGGATCGTAAAGTCGTAGAATCGTATAACAGAATCGCGATTCTGACAACCTTGGCAGCAAGCACTAGCATATATGGTGGCTAACATACGCAAAATGAGAGCGAGAAGAGAAGGCAAAGCACATTCGAGAATCTATGATCAAGAAGTGATCCTAGAACGACCTACGTTGAAGCATAACCCGAGACTGTGTTCTCTTCCCGGGCTCCACCGAAAAGAGACCATCACGGCTACACACGCTGTTGATTCATTTTAATTAAGTTAAGTTTCAGGTTTTCTACAACCGGACATTAACAAATTCCCATCTGCCCATAACCGCGGGCACGGCTTTCGAAAGTTCAAATCCCTGTAGGAGTGTCCCAACTTAGCCCATCACAAGCTCTCACGGTCAACGAAGGATATTCCTTCTCCCAGGACAACCCGGTCAGACTCGGAATCCCGGTTACAAGACATCTCGACAAAGGTAAAACTAAACCAGCAAAGCCACCCGAATGTGCCGACAAATCCCGATAGGAGCTGCACATATCTCGTTCTCAGGGCACACTGGATTGTCCAAGGTTCCGGTAGGCCAGCCCAGAGTTGCCCCTGGTGGCCACCGGCAGCTGACAGGTTGGACCAACACTCAGAGGAGCACTGGCCCGGGGGTCTAAAATAAAGATGACCCTTGAGTCCACGGAACCCAAGGGAAAAGAGGCTAGGTGGCAAATGGTAAAACCAATGTTGGGCCTTGCTAGAGGAGTTTTATTCAAGGCGAACTGTCAAGGGGTTCCCATTATAACCCAACTGCGTAAGGAACGTAAAATCAAGGAACATAACACCGGTATGACGGAAACTAGGGCGGCAAGAGTGGAACAGAACACCAGACATAAGGCTAAGCCTTCCACCCTTTACCAAGTATATATATGCATTAAAGTAAACAAGATATATAATGATATCCCAACAATAAACATGTTCCAACAAGGAACAAACTCCAATCTTCGCCTGCAACTAGCAACGCTATAAGAGGGGCTGAGCAAAGCGGTAACATAGCCAAACAACGGTTTGCTAGGACAAGGTGGGTTAGAGGTTTGACATGGCAATATGGGAGGCATGATAAGCATGTTGTAGGTATCGTAGCATAGGCATAGCAATAGAGCGAGCATCTAGAAAGCAAAGATGGAAGTGATTTCGAGGGTATGGTCATCATGCCTACAAAGTTCTCCGAGTTGACATTAGCTTGATCCTCGTAAGCATACTCAACGGGTTCCTCGATCATGTACTCGTCTCCTGGCTCTACCCAAAGCAAGAACACAAGCAAAGGGAGACACAATCAACCACGGTGCAATGCGCAAGCAACATGATGCAAAACATGGCATGATATGCGGGATGCGATAAGCGATGCATATGCATGCTTCGGAAAGGAAAGATTGAACCAGGTCTCAACTTGGAAAACCAAGAGTGCCATTGGAAAGATGAGTTGATTTCGATCGAAATCTATATAAAGATCACCGGAATCGGATGCACGGTTTGCAAATGGCAAGTAAAACAATAATGTCACAAAGCTACGATTAACAGCACGATGCCATCTAAATGCATCAAGAAAAGTAAGCTACTGCACTCTAACATAACAAAAAATCACATGGCAGTGATACACTCAAGATGCTTGACAAAATATGAACACTGAGCTACAGCTAATTCACACAATATCAGGTTCAAACAAGCATGGCAAAAGTGCAAAAGATATCAGGTTCACAGACTTAGTGAAAATAACAACATGGCGGGATTTAACATCAGGAAGAAATGTTTAGAGCAAGATAACAACATGCTATAGGAACATATCATGGCAAAGGAAGGCATGGCATGAAGCTACGCAAAGCATACAACAAAAGTACCTTACTGACCATAAGCCTAAAGGGATCAGAAAATACAATGGCAATCATGTGAACATAGCAAGTTTCGTTAACAGATTCAGACTTAGCAGAAAACTAGAAACATGGCAAAACAGATTTACGTAGGCATGTTTGTGAGCTCGATGCACTCACCACAAGGCATTGCAAGACAAACTAAGCATACACCCAGCAAGTAGACATGATAAATAAGCTAACCATGGCAAGAACAACCTCATAGCATGCATGGATCAACTACAACAACCTCGGCAAAATTTCTTAACACGTAAACAATCTGCCAGGAACATTTTATAGCAAAAGTAGAGCAAGATTGAGTCATGCTAGGGTGCTCCATAATTGCAAACAAGGACATGGATGGATAGAGCATAACAATATCTCAAAATCATCCTTACTGAACATGCTCAAAAGAGGCATGGATCACTCTGTAGCAACATGAATACATGGCATAAAAATATCATCAGGGAAATGACTTAGAAGAATTCTAAGTCCCTGAAATCAGCAACATCATGAGAGCTACTTTACATAGCACTCTTGCAACAGCATTTAGGGCATCAAGATGAGATCCACTGAACATGGTGCAATGGGATGAAATGAAGTACACATCGATACGAACAATTTTATATGTTACACGCCCAAAACGGAGCCACGGATGCAAAGTTATGATGCGATGAACAATGCTAAAAATATGAATAGGGACGAGGACTTAGTGAAATTAGACCTCTCTGGATCTAGGTTTCTTGGTTGGCGCACGAACCGAGGTCAACTCCGGTGATGGGGAGGCTTGCTCTGGCGAGGGAGGAAGGCGAGGAGGAGGCCGGAGGAGGGCGGATCCGGACCTTCCCTATTTGGATCCGGCGGGCGGCGGCTCTGGCCACCTCAGCGCGGATCTAGAGGCAAGGCGCCTCGCGGGGGCGCGGGAGCTGCCGGTGACGAGCTCCGGCCGGCGAGCAGGGAGCGGGGCGGCGGAGACAGCGGTCTGGGCGGCGGAGGCAGCGACCCTCAGGCGCAAGGACGCGGGTGAGCCGGTCGGCGGCGGCTTCGGGCCGGGAGGGCCCCGCCTGGGCCCCGGCAGGCTGGCGCGCGGGTCGGACGGCGATGTGGGCGCAGTGCCCCGACGAACGGTGCGACGACACGTGGCGGTGGATAGGTGGATCGGACATGTCCGGGCCGGCGGTTTTTCGTCCGGCGGCGCGAGGAGAGGAAGAGGTTAGGGTTTGACTGCGAGATTTTCGAGGGTGGTCTATATTTATAGGTAGAGGGAGCTAGGAGACTCCAAATTGAGCACAGTTTTCGGCCACGCTATCGTGATCGAATGACCGAGATGATGGAGGGGGTTTTGGTGGGTTATGGTCCACTTTGGAGGGGTGTTGGGCTGCAACACACACGAGGCCTTTACGGTCCCTTGGTTAACCGTTGGAGTATCAAACGAAGTCCAAATGGTACGAAACTTGATAGGCGGTCTACCGGTAGTAAACCAAGGCCGCTTGGCAAGTCTCGGTCCAATCCGAGAATGTTTAACACCCACACACGAGAAGAGGCAAAAGGGGACACCGGAGGACATAGGAGCGCCGGAATGCAAAACGGACAACGGGGAAAATGCTCGGATGCATGAGACGAACACGTATGAAAAAGCGATGCACATGATGACATGATATGAGATGCATGACAAAGACAAAAGCAAAACAAAGACGAAACCCAACAACGAGGAATATCATAACTTAGTGCCGGAAATGGCAAGAGTTGGAATACAAATATGGCAGGTTACATATGGGGCGTTACAACACTCCACCACTATGAAAGGATCTCGTCCCGAGATCTAGGACTGGAAAAACTCTGGATATTCGGAACGGAGGTGGTCCTCGCGTTCCCAGGTGGCTTCACGGTCGGAATGATGTGACCACTTCACTTTCAGGAATTTGATAGACTTGTTGCGTGTCTTGCGCTCAGTTTCTTCAAGAATAGCAACGGGGTGCTCATGATAAGACAAGTCTGCTTGGAGATCAATCTCTTCGAAGTTGACGGTGCGGTCAGGAGTCTTGAAACACTTGCGAAGCTGAGACACATGAAACACGTCATGCATGTTTGCAAAGTTGGATGGAATCTCAAGTTGATAGGCGAGATCGCCTCTTTTTCCAATGATCTTGAAAGGACCCACGTATCTAGGGGCAAGCTTCCCTTTGATACCGAAGCGTCAAGTACCTTTCATTGGAGAGACGCGGAGGTAGACATGGTCTCCGATCTTGAAAGCCAAGTCATGATGCTTGCTATCATAGTAACTCTTCTAGCACGATTGCGCGGCTTTGAGATTTTCACGAATGAATTTGCACATTTCTTCAGCCTCTATGATCAAGTCATTGCCAAGAAGTTGACGTTCACCAGTCTCTGACCAATTAAGAGGAGTACGACACTTCTTGCCATAGAGAATCTCGAATGGGGCCTTGCTCGAACTCGCTTGGAAGCTGTTGTTGTAGGAGAACTCGGCCTATGGAAGACAATCTTCCCACTTCATACCGAAAGAAATGACACAAGCCCTGAGCATATCTTCAAGAATTTGATTGACTCGCTCGACTTGGCCACTGGTTTGAGGATGAAAGGTTGTGCTGAAGCGAATGTTGGTGCCCATGGCCTTCTGAAAAGAATCCCAGAACTTAGAGGTGAAGATGCTCCCACGATCTGAAGATATCAACTGCGAAATGCCATGCAAAGAGACAATCCTGGAGGTATATAGCTCTGCCAACTGGGAAACTGTGATAGTTTCTTTGATAGGAAGAAAATGAGCCACTTTGGTAAGCTTGTCGATGACAACGAAGATAGCATCATTGCCACGCTTGGACTTAGGAAATCCAGTCACGAAGTCCATCTCAATATGGTCAAACTTCCATTCTGGAATGGCAAGAGTTTGGAGAAGACCAGCTGGTCGTTGGTGTTCTGCTTTCACTCTTCTGCAGACATCACCTTCATTCACGAACTGAGCAATCTCGCGCTTCATTCGAGTCCACCAATATGACTGCTTGAGGTCATGGTACATCTTTGTACTTCTAGGGTGAATAGAGAGAAGTGAATTGTGAGCCTCGTTCATAATGACTTTACGAAGGTCACTAAGGGAGTCCTGGGTTAGGGGGTCTCCGGACAGCCGGACTATATCCTTTGGCCGGACTGTTGGACTATGAAGATACAAGATTGAAGACTTCGTCTCGTGTTCGGATGGGACTCTACTTGGCGTGGAAGGCAAGCTAGGCAATACGGATATGTATATCTCCTGCTTTGTAACCGACCTTGTGTAACCCTAGCCCTTTCCGGTGTCTATATAAATCGGAGGGTTTTAGTCCATAGGACAACATACAATCATACCATAGGCTAGCTTTTACGGTTTAGCCTCTCCGATCTCATGGCAGATCTACTCTTGTACTACCCATATCATCAATATTAATCAAGCAGGACGTAGGGTTTTACCTCCATCAAGATGGCCCGAACTTGGGTAAAACATCATGTCCCCTGCCTCCTGTTACCATGTGCCTTAGACGCACAGTTCGGGACCCCCTACCCGAGATCCGCCGGTTTTGACACCGACATTGGTGCTTTCATTGAGAGTTCCTCTGTGTCGTCGCTGTTAGGCTTGATGGCTCCTACGATCATCGATAGCGATGCAGTCCAGGGTGAGACTTTTTGCCCCGGACAGATCTTTGTGTTCGGCGGCTTCGCACTGCGGGCCAACTCGCTTGGCCACCTGGAGCAGATCGAAAGTTACGCCCCTGGCTACTAGGTTAGGTTTGGAAGCTTAAACTACACGGCCGATATTCGCGGAGACTTGATCTTCGACGTATTCGAGCCCCTGCCTTGTGTGCACACGGTCACGATGACTATGATTTAGCTCTACCATCGGACAGTGTTCAGGAGATCGCACCGGCAGCCGCTCCGACCCTCAATTCGGAGCCACTTGCACCACCCATGGATAGGTGGATGGACCCCGCCACGGAAGCCTTATCCTCAGCGGCGATCGAGCCGAACATCGACCTTACCCTGCACGAGAGTCGTATTGTCAAACTACCGGATCCTTCTCCGGCCACGGACTCTGAACGGCCTGCGCCCGTTCCTAGCGAATCTGATTGGGCGCCGATCATGGAGTTTACCTCCGCGGATATTTTTTAGCACTCGCCCTTTGGCGACATACTGAACTCATTAAGGTCTCTCTCCTTCTCAGGAGGATCCTGGCCGGACTATGTCCGACAGGATTGGGACGCGGATGACGAAAAAATTCGACGCCCACCCACCACCCACTTAGTAGCCACTGTCGACGACTTAACCGACATGCTCGATTTCGACTCCGAAGACATCGACGGTATGGACGACGATGCGGGAGACGAAGAGGAACCACTGCCCACAGTGCACTGGACAGCCACCTCATCATACGATATATACATGGTGGACACACCCAAAGAAGGCAATGGCGACGAGACAACGGAGGATGACCCCTCCAAGAAGCAACACAAGCGCCGACGCCAGTGGTGCCGCTCTAAGTCCCGCCAAAGCAAAAGTGGTGATACCGGCACAGGAGATAATAGCACTCCGGATAGTGCCGAAGATGGCAATAATCCCCTCCAGCACGATTTAGGGCAGGAGGATGGAGAGGCCAGCCCTCCTGAGAGAGCGGCAGATGAGGAGGATGATAATCACGTGCCTCCCTTCGAAGACAAGGCAAGCCTCGACGATGATGAATTCGTTGTGCCAGAGGATCCCGTCGAACAAGAGCGCTTCAAACGCCGACTTATAGCCACGGGAAATAACCTTAAATAACCTTAAGAAAAAGCAGCAGTATCTTCAGGCTGATCAAGATCTGCTAGCTGACAGATGGACTGAAGTCCTGGCGGCCAAGGAATATAAACTCGAACGCCCCTCCAAGAGTTACCCAAAATGCAGGTTGCTACCCCGACTGGAGGAAGAAGCGTACGATGCGGCTGATCAGCCACCCCGTGGCCGCGACAGAGAGGCATTCCAGCCAAAAGTTCAGCCTGCACCCCAACGCCATTCAAATAAAAAGGCATGGGGAAATACGCCAGACCTGCGAGATGTATTGGAGGACAAAGAAAAACATGCAAGATCGATCTACGGATCACGAGGGCGCGCCACTATGCGAGACGATAATTGTCACACCTGATACAGTAAAAGTAAATCCGGCCGGGCCGAGTACAGCGGGCAAGACTCATTGGAGCTGTGTCGCGATATAGCCCAGTACAGAGGCGCCGCACACCTCTTATGCTTCACAGACGAAGTAATGGATCATCAAATCCCAGAGGGTTTCAAACCCGTAAATATAGAATCATACGACGACACAACAGATCCTATGGTATGGATCGAGGATTTCCTCCTGTGTATCCACATGGCACGCGGTGATGATCTACACACCATTAAATACCTCCCACTCAAACTCAAAGGACCAGCTCGGCATTGGCTCAATAGCTTGCCAGCAGAGTCCATTGGTTGTTGGGAAGATCTGGAAGCCGCATTCCTCGACAACTTTCAGGGCACTTATGTGCGACCACCAGATGTCGATGACTTGAGCCACATAATTCAGCAACCAGAGGAATCGGCCAGACAATTGTGGACACGGTTCCTAACAAAGAAAAATCAAATTGTCGACTGTCCGGATGCAGAGGCCCTAGCAGCTTTCAAGCACAACATCTGCGACGAGTGGCTAGCCCGGCACCTTGGTCAGGAAAAGCCGAAATCTATGGCAGCCCTCACGACACTCATGACCCGCTTTTGTGCGGGAGAAGACAGCTGGCTGGCTTGCAGTAATAACATATCAAAGAACCATGGTACTTCGGATACCAAGGACAGCAATAGCAGGTCACGTCGCAACAAACATAAGTGCCGCATTAGCAGCGATAATATTGAGGATACGGCAGTCAATGCCGGATTCAAAGGCTCTAAACCCGGTCAGCGAAAAAAGTCATTCAAAGAAAGCACTCCGGGCCCGTCCAGTTTGGACCGTATACTCGATCGCTTGTGTAAAATACACGGCACCCCCAACAAGCGATCCAACCACACCAACAGGGATTGATGGCTGTTCAAGCAGGCCGGCAAGTTATTTGCCGAAAACAAAAATAAGGGGCCACATAGCGATGACGAGGAGGAGCCCTGGCAACCGAATATCGGAGGACAGAAGAGGTTCCCCCCACAAGTGCGGATGATGAACATGATATACACAACCCACATCCCCAAGAGGGAGCGGAAGCGTGCGCTCAGGGACGTATATGCGTTGGAGCTAGTCGCCCCAAAGTTCAACCCATGGTCCTCCTGTCCGATCACCTTCGATCGCAGGGACCACCCCACTAGTATCTGTCATGGCGGATTCGCCGCACTGGTCCTAGACCCAATCATTGACGGATTTCACCTCACTCGAGTCCTTATGGATGGCGGCAACAGCCTGAACCTGCTGTATCAGGACACAGTGCGCAAAATGGGTATAGACCCCTCAAGGGTCAAACCCACAAAAACGACCTTTAAAGGCGTCATACCAGGTGTAGAGGCCCATTGCACATGCTCAGTCACACTGGAAGTGGTCTTCGGATCCCCGGATAACTTCCGAAGCGAAGAGTTAATCTTTGATATAGTCCCGTTCCACAGTGGTTATCATGCACTGCTCGGGCGAACCGCATTTGCGAGATTCAATGCGGTACCGCATTATGCATACCTCAAGCTCAAGATGCCAGGACCTCGGGGGGTCATTACAGTTAATGGAAACACAGAGCGCTCTCTCCGAACGGAGGAGCACACTGCGGCCCTCGCAGCGGAATCGCAAAACAGCCTCTTAAGGCAATCCACTAGTTCGGCGTTTAAGGACCCGGACACCTTCAAGCGCGCCCGGAGTAATCGGCAACAGGACCGCCTTGCACGTCCCGAGCTCACATAGCAATGCCGCCCCCACCCCGATCCCAGCCAATCGGTGAAATCCGTGCCATGTGTACATAATTACGCATTAAAAATACCATGGGCACAGGTGGGGAGGGGGGCAGGACTGCGGCATGCTCCAAGACACGGCTTAAACCGCACCAGGGGCTTCCCGCTTTGTTATTTTTCTCTTTCAGGACTTCAATCTCTGGAAACCCTATCCGGCAGTGTGATTGCCGAACACATGATGCAGCAACCAAGGAGGCAGAAAGCTACGTCACACCACGGCACTCCCAGGTGGATTACGATAACGAGTGAAATACTTGCTTTAATATTATTCCTCAGCTTGCCCTTGGAGGGGACATAGTCCTACTTTTTGCTTATCGCACTACCTGCATCATTCTGCTTTAACGCACCTTTTTGAATAAAACAATGCATAGCATTAAGGCTTTTATTGCATTCTTCTTATATATATATATATATATATATATATATATATATGTGTGTGTGTGTGTGTGTGTGTGTGTGTGTGTGTTCATTAATGACACCTTGCAACTGTACACTTTGGTACGGCCAATACAGCAGGGGCTTAAGTACCCCCACAATATGGTGTGAGAAGTCCGAACACTTTCACAAGTGCGGCACCCCGAACTTATAGCATTATATGCATCAGCTCCGAATCATGTTTTTGGTCAATAGTTGGGTTTGCCCGGCTCCCATGTTTTGGTACCTTACGTTCCACTATATCGGCTAAGGTAGCACTGGGAGAACTACTGCGATTGTGCCTCGGTTCTGCTGGGCTAAGCACCTCAGTAGAGAAAGCTAAAACTAACTGTCATGATAAGGCAAGAGACCGGTCGCTGTTCGAGAGGTTTTCGAGTCCTGAAAGACTTATGCCGCTTAGAGCGAGGAGTCGGCCCTGTCAGGCTTAAGGCGTGTATCGCGCCCTAGATTCGGCCTTCTGAATACTAGGGGCTTCGCCGAAATTTAAAATTATAGAATTCTATGGCTAAGTGAGAGTGATAACGCATTACAGTCTGATTGCCTTGTTCGTTGTGCTGAGCACCTCCCTCGAAGGACCCAAAAATGGGAACAAGAGTGCTCAGGTTTATCCCGAACACCCCAGCACTCGTGGCATGGGGGCAGAAGCCGACGACTAGCCATCTCTCAGATTTGATAAATAGCCGCATAGAAGGTAATATTTTAAATTCAAACAAGCGTTGCATAGCGCATATGAACAAGTTTTCATAAATACAGGATTACATGAGCGAATTTACTCGAATATTATATCTTCCGAACACTCGTCCGCTACGAGATGAGCACCCTTCAGGACACCCTCATAGTACATCTCGGGGTGGCGATGCTCCTTGCCCTCCGGCGGCCCTTCCTTGATCAACTTCACGGCGTCCAGCTTGGCCCATTGTACCTTCACACGGGCGAAAGCCCGGCGTGCACCTTCGATGCAAACGGATCGCTTGATAACTTCCAGCCGTGGGCAGGCATCCACAAGCCGCCTCACCAAGCCAAAGTAGTTGTTGGGAAGGGCGTCGCCAGGCCACATCCAGACTATCAAGCCCTTCATGGCCTGTTCGGCCGCCTTGTGTAGCTCGACCAGCTGCTTCAGCTGGTCGCTCATAGGTACTGGGTGTTCGGTCCCAGTATACTGGGCCCAGAACAACTTCTCCGTCGAGCTTCCCTCCTCGGCCCAGTAAAATTTTGCGGCATCCGGCATGCTGCGGGGCAAATCTGCGAATACTCCTAGAGAGCTCCGGATTCGGGTAAGTAACAAGTAATTTACTTTCACATGCTTACTTTGCATATAGAATGCCTTACCCGCCGCTATCTTCTTCATCGCATCAATCTCCTAGAGGGCCTTTTGGGCTTCGGCCTTGGCATTTTTTGCGCTCTCAAGGGCCGTGGCAAGCTCTGACTCTCGCGTCTTCGAGTCAAGCTCCAACGCCTCGTGCTTCGTCACGAGAGCTTGGAGCTCTTGCTGCACCTCGCCCACCCGTGCCTCATGCCTTTCCCGCTCGGTGTGCTCCTTGGCCACTTTGTCTTCGGCCTTGGATAGCGCTTGCTTCAGGGTCGCCACCTCGGTCGTGGCCCCTGGCAAATTTACGATGATCTTGACATTTTGCAATCGCATTCTCTTTATACATATCCATAGACTAGGTACTACTTACCTTTGTTCTCCTCGAGCTGCCTCTTGGCAAGGCCGAGCTCATCCTTGGACCCTTTAAGGTCCTGCTTCAGTGCGGCGACCTCCGCAGTTAGTGCGGCAGAGGCCAGCAACGAAGCCTGCATACGCATATTGACATACTTATATTAGACTCCTGCGATATTGTTTGATCCTCCGTTCGGCTTTTCCTTGTGAACACCGAACAGAGCATCAGGGGCTACTATCTATGCGGTAATATTTCTCCTATATTGCAAACACTTACCTCAAAGCCTGTTAGAAGGCTGGCACAGGCTTCAGTCAGTCCGCTCTTGGCGGACTAAACCTTCTGGACCACCGCACTCATAATAGTGCGGTGCTCTTCATTGATGGTAGCGCTGCAAAGCGCTCCCGGCAGATTGTCTGGTGCCTCTGGATGGACAGAGGTCACCGGCACAGGCGTCTTGCCCCTTTTGGAAGGAGGCCGCCTGCCCTGAGTCCGGAACCGCTGGGGGTTCCGGCGCGGTGTTCGGCTGAGGGCCGAACTCAGAGCCCTCGGGAGCCTTGCTCCCTCTGCTCCCGGAGTCCGGAAGGTCGCTTTGAGGCACCTCCGGGACTGTCTCCCCTCGACCCGGTGCCTCTTGAGACAATACCTCGGCATTGTCCGTAGGGCCAGGGGAGGTGGCGGTCGGAAGTGGATTGCTATCCATATCCGACGAGCGCAGGGAGCCGTCCGACGATACGTCGATACGGGCTCGTGGCGGTCTGCATAGTCATAATTCGGTGTTAGGAGAGGCAGTGCGACAAAGGTATGCTATGAGTTGCTCTGGCATCCGAATACTTACGACTTCGCCAGGGGCTTGTCCCTAAGCAGCCACTCGTCTTCGCCTTCGGCGGTGATGGTGGAGTAGTCCGGAAGGAGAGTCCTTCCCTTCTTGGACCCTTCGGCCTCCCTAGTTGGGGCGGCCTTCCTTTTCTTGTCTCCCCCGACTGGAGGGGGAGCATCTTCATTTTCCTCCTCGTCTTCAGGGGAGGAGTGCGTTGTGGAGTTATCGGATATTGAGTCCGATGCCGCCTGGCGCCGGGAACTCTTTCGGGTTCCCTTGGCCTTCTTGGTCTTCTCCGGCACCTTGTAAGGAGCTGGAGTCAGCATCTTCGTTAGGAGAGCGTCTGCTGGGCCTTCGGGCAAAGGAGCCGGACAGTCGATCTATCCGGCCGTCTCCTGCCAGTCCTATCAAAGGTACGGGAGCTTAGATTCCGCATAGAGTCAAACTATGAAAAACGAGTATCCTGTAAGAGGTAAAACAGCTTACCGCGCTGGCTTGGCACTTCGCGCTGAATCCGTGATCCTCGGTAGTGGGAGGGGGAACCTCGGCACCCTTGAATAGCACCTTCCAGGCATCCTCGTGTGTTGTGTCGAAGAGCCTGTTCAGAGTTTGGTGCTGGGCTGGGTCAAACTCCCATAAGTTGAACGCCCGTTGTTGACACGGGAGGATCCGGCGGATGAGCATGACCTAGACTACGTTGACCAGTTTGAGCTTCTTGCTCACCATGTTTTGGATACATGTTTGGAGTCCGGTCAGCTCTCCCGAACTACCCCAGGACAGGCCCTTCTCTTGCCAGGAGGTGAGCCACGTGGGGATGCCAGATTGGAACTCGGGGGCCGCTACCCATTTAGGGTCACGCGGCTCAGTGATGTAGAACCACCCCGATTGCCACTCCTTTATGGTCTCCATGAAGGAGCCCTCGAGCCATGTGGCGTTGGGCATCTTGCCCACCATGGCGCATCCGCACTCCGCCTGGCGGCCGCTCACTACCTTCGGCTTGACATTGAAGGTCTTCGGCCATAAGCCGAAGTGGGGCTTGATGCGGAGGAAGGCCTCGCACACGACGATAAACGCCGAGATGTTAAGGATGAAGTTCGGGGCCAGATCGTGGAAATCCAGGCCGTAGTAGAACATGAGCCCTTGGACGAATGGCGAATGGGTGGAGAGGGAATCCCAGTCCATGGAGGAAATGGGTAAGGAACACTACCCTCTCATGGGGCCTGGGGGTGGGGATGAGCTGCCCCTCATCTGGGAGTCGGTGCGTGATGTCGTCAGGCAGGTATCCGGCTCTCCTCATCTTCTTGATGTGTCCCTCCATGACGGAGGAGACCATCCACCTGCCTCCCGCTCCAGACATGGTTGGAGAAGGTCGAGGTGGGAAATGCGGACATGGGCGCTGGAGCTCGAATGTGTGAAAATGGATGAGCAAAGGAGGAAGAAGGCGTGGATGAAAAGGTGAATCCTTATCCCTTTATATGGGCGGCCGAAACTATGCGTCCCCACTAGCCTGGTAAAACTCGCTTATCCCTCGAGCGCCGTAATCGATGGAGCGGTTGGGTTACCCACGCCCGTATTGATGCGAATCATGTAATAAGGGGAACACGATCTCTGCTTTGATAAGATGTGTCAAGGAACTGCCTCGCGTTATGTGCGGGGCTAGTTAAAGGAAATGGTTCGAATAATTACCGGGTCGTGGCATAATGTCATATTGCCAAAACGTGTCAGCATATTAGATTTGTGGAAATATTATTCTCTCTACAGTGGTATGTGGAACTTATTTTGCAGGGTCAGACACTATCCTTGTATTCAAATTTTTCTGTGCTGTGTTCGGAGGAGGAACCCGCCTTGCAATGCCGAAGACAATACTGTGCGGCAGACTCATCGTCATTGAAGCCTAGTTCAGGGGCTACTGAGGGAGTCCTGGGTTAGGGGGTCTCCGGACAGCCGGACTATATCCTTTGGCCGGACTATTGGACTATGAAGATACAAGATTGAAGACTTCGTCTCGTGTCCGGATGGGACTCTACTTGGCGTGGAAGGCAAGCTAGGCAATACCGATATGTATATCTCCTCCTTTGTAACCGACCTTGTGTAACCCTAGCCCTTTCCAGTGTCTATATAAACCGGAGGGTTTTAGTCCGTAGGACAACATACAATCATACCATAGGCTAGCTTTTAGGGTTTAGCCTCTCCGATCTCGTGGTAGATCTACTCTTGTACTACCCATATCATCAATATTAATCAAGCAGGATGTAGGGTTTTACCTCCATCAAGAGGGCCCGAACCTGGGTAAAACATCATGTTCCCTGCCTCCTGTTACCATCCGCCTTAGACGCACAGTTCGGGACCCCCTACCCGAGATCCGCCGGTTTTGACACCGACAGTCACCCTTAGGAACAACAATGCGATCCTTGAAGAATAGAGTATCCTTGTCATCAAGGCGATAGCACTTGTACTTGGGTTGACTCTTGGCAATCCCAATCTTCACCTTCTTCACCATAGCATCAAGAAGTTGAGCCTCGCGAATCTGATCTTCCAAGGTAGGAGAGACTTGGAGGTTGGCAAGGAATCCTTGAGGAACAACTTGGAGATTGAGTTTGTGGAAAGCTTCACAAAGCTCTGGTTGGTAGGGATTGATAATCAAACTGTTGCAGTAAGCCTTCCTGCTCAATGCGTCAGCAATGACATTGGCCTTGCCTAGAGTATATTCAATACTCGGATTATGCTCTTGAATCATTTCGACCCAACGAGTCTGCCTGAGGATGAGGTTTGGCTGAGTGAAGATGTACTTGAGACTCTTATGATCGGTGAAGATGTCCACTTTTCTTCCCAACAAGAGATGTCTCCATGTTAAAAGAGCATGGACAACTGCTGCCAACTCGAGGTCATGAGTGGGGTAGTTCTTTTCATTGGGCTTCAACTGGCGAGAGGTATAGGTGACAACTTTCTTCTCTTGCATTAGCACAGCACCGAGACCTTGAAGGGAAGCATCACAGAAGACCTCAAATGGTTTGGATTCATCAGGAGGAGTTAGAACTGGAGTTGTGACTAACTTCTCTTTGAGGGTGTTGAAAGCGATGTCACATTCAGGCGACCATACATAATCCACATGCTTCTGGAGAAGGTTGGAAAGAGGCTTCGCGATCTTTGAGAAATTCTCAACGAACCTTCGACAATAGCTTGCAAGCCCAAGGAAGCTGCGGAGTTGCTTCACATTCTGAGGCAGTTCCCAATTCACAATTGCAGACACCTTCTCAGGATTAATAGCTATGCGCTTGGCGGAGATAATATGTCCAAGGTAGAGAACCTCATCGAGCCAAAACTCGCACTTTGAAAACTTCGCATAGAACTTATGTGCTCTGAGTTTATCCAGCACCAATCTCAAGTGCTTGGCATGATCCTCCTTTTTCTTGGAAAAGACCAAAATGTCATCGAGATAGACCAAGACGAAGTCATTTGTGTAGGCGTTGAAGATGAAGTTTATCATGCGAGAGAATGTTGGAGGAGCGTTGACAAGACTGAAAGACATGACAGTGTATTCATATGAACCATAGCTTGTTCTGAATGCTATCTTGGGGATATCTTCTTCACGAATGCGAATCTGATGATAGCCCATACTGAGTTCAAGCTTGGAGAATACTTGAGAACCTTTAAGTTGTTCAAAAAGCTCATTGATGCTGGGAAGTGGGTACTTGTTCTTTATGGTCTTCTTGTTCAATGGACGGTAGTCGACACAAAGTCGGTCCGTTCCATCCTTCTTCTTGACAAAAAGAACACCACAACCCCATGGAGAAGAACTTGGTCGGATAAGACCCATACGCTCTTGAATATCGAATTGTTTCTTCAGCTCCTTCAACTCTTCAGGTCCAAGCTTGTAAGGACGTTTGCAAACAGGTTTCGTGCCAGGCTCAAGATCGATGACGAATTCAACTAGCCGGTGAGGAGGCATTCCTGGAAGCTCTTCTGGAAAGACGTCTTGATATTCACAAACGACTGGAATCTGAGAGATGGCATCCAACTCGCCCTTCTCATTGAGAGAAAATAGTCAAATGGTATCATCATGAGCGGCAAAGACAATTACATCCTCAGACGAATGTGTCAATTGAATCTACCTGGCAGCACAATCAAGCTGAGCCTTGTGCTTAGAAAGCCAGTCCGTTCCAAGAATAAGATCAATATCCGAGTCACCAAGAACATTAGGAGAAGACAGAAACTTATAGTCGCCCATCGTGATGGTAACATCTGGAACCATGGAGTTAGCGTTCATGCGTTTACCCAGAGAGACAACTGCTAATGGACTAGGCAACACTTGGAAAGCCAACTCATGCTTAGATGCAAATGGTCTTGAGATGAAACAATGCGATGCACCGGTGTCAAAAAGAATTTTTGCAGGAATATTGTTAACAGGGAGGTTACCCATGATCAATTCTGAAGAGTCCTCTGCCTGAGTTGCGTTCATCATGTTGACCTTTGCAAACTTGGGATTATGCTTGACCACTGCGGTACTGGCAGATCTCACAGGAGGAGGAGGAAGACGCCTCTGATTGAAGCATTTGTTTGCATAGTGACCCTTCTGCTGACAATTGTTGCACGTAACCTCAGAAAGTAGACGGTGATACGGAGCACTTGATCTTGGAGCATGATACAAAGTCTTGTTCTAAAAGCCTGGGTTGGGTGGGTGGGAAGATCCATTGCCACCTTTGCTCTTCTACTGATAAGGCTGACAGAATGGAGGAGGAGGAGGCAACCAATAATTTTGCTGCTTAGTTGCCACTTGAGTTGAAGAAGAAGAAGAAGGAGTTGCATCCCTGACTCGCTTCTTGGAAGCATTGCACTTGAGCTGAGCAGTCTCTTGCTTTAGTGCCATATTGTAGAACTCATCGTACTTCTTCGGCTCAAAAAGCACGAGAGCTAGTTGTAGATCTTCTTTGAGGCCACCTCTGAACTGATAAATCATGCTCTTCTCATCAGGAATGTCTTGCTTAGCGAAATGAGCGAGCTTCTGGAACATGATGTTGTACTGGTAAACAGACAAGCTGCCTTGCTTCAGATTGCGGAACTCCTCACGCTTGCTCTCAACAACACTCTGAGGAATGTGGTGAGTTTTGAAGTCTTGGCGGAATTCATCCCAGGTAATCACACGACCTCCTCTGGAATCTTTGTATTGCTGATACCACTCTGCAGCTTGGTCTTTGAGTTGGAACAAGGCAAACTTGACAAAGTCCTTAGGCCTGACGTTGCTGCACTCGAAATGTTTGCAGATATCCACGAACCAATCATCAGCGTTTGTGGCCTCGACATAGTTACTGAAGGTCTTTGGCTGGTTTGCGAGGAACTGGTTGAGTGTAGCAAACTGATTCTGATTGTTGCCATGGCCTTGATTTCCTTGGTTGCGCTCTTGCAAGAGTTGCATAAGCATCTGCGTGTTGGTGTTGGTAGCGGCCATCACAGCTTGCCATGCCTCCGGAGGTGGAGGTGGTGGCAGTGGATTTGGATTCTGACGCGTTGGAGTGGCCATCCTTAAGAGGGTGACATCCGTTAGCATCTTGACAGACATATATTCAAGCTGAATCAAATGGATCGAAATTGCAACATATAGCCTTAACATTCGAACAAGAATGAACGAATGAATTCCAAATTAAATGGTCACACTTCCATAAATTGAGAAGCCACTTAGATAGAGGTAGAAGAATAAAACAACAAGGTACGGACAAGAACAAATACTTGGTAAGGATCACCCAATCACAAACAAAAAATCCGTGGAAGAAATACTAGAGCTACATGAATTCCCACCTATGAAACTCCCGAAATTTTCTGGTTATGCAATCAGGTGTTGGGGATACACGGGAAGCATAATATCTCACCCAAAACTAGCAATTCCTACATCCAGCTGTATCCATCCTTCAACACATAACCAAGAAACCTTCGGAAATCATTTACCTCAACCTTCAAAAAGAATCCGTTATACGAGTTATGGCAATACTCCCGAACTCCCGCCCAGTACTGGGTGGCGTCGAGGTTATCTCACCAACAACTGCATAAAAGAGATTTTCGATGTCGGCGAAACTCAGGTATTCCAGAACTGCAACGATAAAATTGTGACGACAACACCTTGGAGCTCAACTCCCTGGGACACTGCCACAACCCCTAAATGTCTGGAGGCACCAAGAACAATGTTCTCATCACAAAACCATCGGAACGATTCCAAGATACCCGCGTGATCCTAAAAAAATTAGTGAAATTTGAGAAGAGAAGAGTCAAAACTCTATGTCGGGATACCTCACCAGAGCGACGAAGGGACTGAGGAGTAAAAAGAACCCTACTCTCCGATATATATAATCCTAAATGACTCAAAACATTTTTCTAGACTCAACAACGCCAGCGATTCGATCAAGCAGGCGGCTCCTAAGTTGGGGAAGGCTCTGATACCAACTTGTAACGCCCAAGATGCGGCTATATCTCCCACGTGTCGAAGCACGACTTAGAGGCATAACCGCATTGTAAGCAATGTCGCGAGAGGGGTAATCTTTACACATCCCATGTACTGAATAAAAAAGAGGTACATAGTTGGCTTACAATCGCCACGTACAATAGCATAAATATATCATTATAATCATCCATATACAATCAAGGTCCGACTACGGAACCAAAATAAAGACAACCCAAATGCATAATGTCCCCGATCGCCCCAACTGGGCTCCACTACTGATCGTCTGGAAAGGAAACGTAGTATCGTCCTGAGTCCTCATCGAACTCCCACTTGAGCTCAGTTGCATCTCCTAGAACGGTATCATCGGTCCCTGCATCTGGTTTTGAAGTAATCTGTGAGTCACGGGGACTCGGCAATCTCACACCCTCGCGATCAAGACTATTTAAGCTTAAAGGAAGGCAAAAGGTATGAGGTGGAGCTGCAGCAAGCACTAGCATATATGGTGGCTAAAATACGCAAAATGAGAGCGAGAAGAGAAGGCAAAGTATGTTTGTCAGAGTAATGGGCCACGGGTAGGCTAACCCGAGGCCCAGAACCTTTCAAGACATCAGGGCTGACTGCGCCCCTCAAGACGCCAGGATGAAGAGCCGCCTTCTGGAGGCCGGCTGAAGGAACAGCCGACTGCCCGCATGCGGCCGAGTCCTAGAGGCGAGGTCAAGACGGCCGACTCCCGCCTGGCGGCTTCCAAAGAAGCCGACCACAGGGAGTCAGCCCACGACACCAACAAAGCCCATGCCCTCGTAAGGGGGGATGGGACGGGGGGTGGCAACAGTAAAGCCCACTCCCTCCCCTTTCCATGGGATGGCTAGGCCACAGTGCGCCGTACCAATGGAGATCTCTGTTCGGCGAGGCACTGTTGCCGTGCCATCCCTGACATCAGCAACAGTGGGCGGAGTCCTGCACCCACGACGGCCTGTCAGTACGGTCCATGGATGATGGGCCCTACCGGTCAACGAGAGTCCAGAAGACGGCAAGAGCACCACCAGTCAGACCCGAAGGGAGCCGGCCCCGGGGAGTCGGCATGCCCCTCCCACGGGTCCCACGTGCCATTAACCAGACGAGACGGGGAGTGGCTACAGTAATCGCCCGCCAGGTGGCGGGGCTGTAGTCACGACCCCATGACCAAGCCTGCATCATTAGAAGCACGGCTACAGTAATCAGCAGCCAGCAAGACCCGCAAGCGGCGGGTACGGCCTGTCGGCTCCGTACCAGACCAGTCGGCGGGGCCCACCTACCGGCGGGCCCCAGCAGTCGGCAGAGAGGCCGGCTGGCGAAGAGACTGACGGCTAGGCCCTGCGCCCAGTTGGTTTAAAATTGTACCCCTGGGGGGTAGGCCTATATAAACCCCCCCAGGGCACCCATGCAAAGGGTTTCCCATTCATTAGAACCAGACCAGACCTTAGAGAAGGGGGAGAGCTAGCCTAGCCTCCACCTGTCCACAGATACAGCTCGAGGAGCACCTTTGTACTCACTTTTGCCTTAGTGATCATGCGGAGACCCTGCAGAGCAGGACTAGGGGTGTTATCTCCTAGGAGAGCCTCGAACCTGGGTGAAGTACGTCGGCATTCATGTCTACGCCTCATCCCGTTTCCAGGCACCGGCGACGTTCTAATCGCCCCCACCATGATAAGCCATCCATTGGCATATGTCGCACCCAACCCCTGACATTTGGCGCCCACCATGGGGCCTGGTGCACCATCATCCGGAGACCTGTTCTAGACGGGAACCCTTTTCCTCCCTGACGAGCGCAGCCAGCCTGGCACGCCAGACAGAGTATGCGCCGACGCGCTGCATGGCGCTGAAATCGTCGTCGCAGCCAGTTGCCTCGCCGATCTTGTAGGCGAGGTCCGCCTCTCCGACGAGCCCGCATCCGACGCGGGCACAGGCGGCCCCGAGAGCCTCCTCACAGGCCTCCTCGATCAACTCCACGTCGCCAGCGAGCCAGCTGGGGACTTGGAGTCCGTAGGCTCCACCGGTCCGATGTTGGTCGACTTCGACACCGTGTCGCTTGACACGTTCCTCACCAACGTGGTGGTCTACGACGAGCCGCTTCCTCGCGTGAAGAGCAGCGGAAGCACCGTCATGGAAGTGCTTGTCATCGATCATGGCGAGCACTCTAGTGGGGGTGATTATGACCCGCTCCATGCGGCGCTGCAAGACCTGGCAGCGCCCATCCCTGAAGATGCCGATGCCGAGACACCGGAGGCACGCCGCCTTCAGCTAGTCGAAGGCGCCAAAAAGCTGGCCAGCATGAGACACCTGTCAGAAGCCTACGAGTGCGAGATGGACCGCGCTGTGGGTGGCACGCCGGCTGCGGCTGGGCCTTGCCGCCTTGGCACGGTCCAGCAGCGCAGCGCGGCTATCGCCGATCTATTCGGGGCGAATCGTGCTATTTACGCCACGCCTGCGGAGAACATTCGAGCCGCCCAGGCGGTGGTGGACGATCTGGACAAGTTCGAGGGCGAAGAGCGTCGCTTGATGACGGAGTGCGTTCAACGACTCCTTGACGCAGCCGCTGAGCAGAACGAGGCCGGTGGCCAAACTGATGCGCCGCGCCGACGGAATGAAACCTGCTTCCACGCCGAGACCAAGGCGCGGAGTCTCGGATGCCAACCGCCGGTGTCCGCGGAAGAAAATACAAGGAGCCGGCTGCCAGCTGCAGTCGGACTCGCATCACCATAGAGCGTGACCCAGGCGGTCGCCCAAGAATAGTGGAATGACAGGATGACTGTCCGCCTCCTCCCCCTCGGAGGGAAAGGCAAGTCTCCCCGCCGCCTGTTGATTACCCGACGCTCGGCGACCGCCTTGGCTGCCGAGAGGGAGTCGGAGAGAATGACGCCCGCCACCGGATCGACCGTCTCCATCGATCCCTGGCGCTTGCAGAAGAAGATGAGTTGGGTCCATCGTGCTTCGGCCCCCGCATCCGAGACGAGCCCTTCCCCAAAGGGTTCACGCTCCCCAGAGACACACCCAAATACGCTGGCTCCATGAAGCCGGAAGACTGGTTGGTCGACTACTCCACGGACGTCAGCATAGCAAACGGCAACAAGCGTGTTGCTGTGAAGTATGTTCCGCTTATGCTCCAAGGCACGGCCCGGACTTGGCTGAACAGCTTAAGGCCCCGCAGCATCAACAGTTGGGTCAAATTCACTGATGCCTTCGTCCGCAACTTCACCAGCACGTACAAGCGGCCTCCCAAGCCTCGCCAACTCTCCTTGTGTGTACAGGGCCCCAGCGAGTCATCCCGCGACTACCTCACGCGTTGGGCTGAGCTTCGCAAGTCCTGCGAAGGCGTGCACGAAGTGCAGGCCATCGAGTACTTCACCGCGGGATGCCGAGAGGGCACCCTCCACAAGCATAGGCTTCTTTGTGATGAGCCGGAAACCCTCGACGAGCTGCTGATCATAGCAGACAAATACGCCACGGCCGACTCCTCCATGAAGACGGAGATTCAAGTCAGCGCGACCGGCAAAGTGGCTCCTCAGGCTCCCCGAACCCCGGGCGGAGACACCAGTCGGCGTCAACCACAGAATGACCATAAGCGCCAGGCCCCACCGCCGACTTCCACCAGCCAGCAGGTGGCGATAATCGAAAATCAGCAGCCAGAAGGGCAGCCCCCGCCCAAGCGCCAGAAGGGCGGCAAGTCCAACTGGCAGCCGATTTTCTCATATGAGCGGACTCTGGATGGACCCTGCAAGTTCCACAGTGGCTAGAAGCCGTCCAACCACACCACTCGGAAATGCCACTCGCTCACTAGGATAGCCAAGGGAGATGGACTTTTGCCTCCCCCACCTGCAGGGCAGCCGCCTCCTCCGCCCCAGCAGCCGGCGGTCAGACCAGTCGGCGCAGTACAAGACGAGTACCCAGAAGAGCAAGGAGCATACGTCGTGTTCACCAGTGTGGCCGACGATCGACGCAGCAGGCGACTGCAGCAGCAGGAGGTGAATGCAGTAGCAACTGACGCCCCAGAGTTCATGCACTGGTATGAGAAGCCCATCAGCTGGAGTCAGGCTGACCACCCCGAAGTAATGCCCAGACCCGGCTCCTATGCTTTGGTTTTGGATGCCACCTTTGGCACGGACAAGCGAGCTGCTCGCTTTTCCAGAGTCCTGATAGACGGTGGTAGAAGCATCAACATCTTGTACAAAGACACCATGGAGAAGTTAGGAATCAAGCAGAGGCAACTACAGTCCAGCCGGACGGTGTTCCACGGCATAGTTCCTGGCCTTTCCTACTCGCCAGTCGGCAAGATCTTGATCGATGTCCTCTTCGGAGACAAAGATCATTTCCACCGAGAGTCAATATGGTTCGAGGTGGTGGACCTAGAAAGCCCATACCATGTGCTGCATGGTCGGCCAGCCCTGGCCAAGTTCATGGCCGTCCCCCACTATGCCTACCTCAAGATGAAGATGCCGAGTTCCAAGGGAATCCTGACCATAAATGGCGACTACAAGAAGTCGTCTGCCTGCGCATCAGAGAGCAGTCGGCTAGCCGAGTCCCTTGTGATCGCAGCCGAGAAGCGACTGCTAGATCGAGCTGTGGCGATGGCAAGCAAACAGCCGGAGATGTCTCCTGATCCCAGAGAGTCGGAAGTTGAGGGCTCGTTCAAGCCAGCCAAGGAAACAAAGAAGATACCTTTGGACCCAGAGCACCTAGAGAGGTACGCTGTCGTAGGTGCCAACCTCGACAGCAAATAGGAAGGCGAGCTCGTTGATTTCCTCCATGAGAATCGAGACATCTTCACATGGTCCCCCAAGGACATGCCCGGTGTCCCGACGGAATTCGCCGAGCACAAATTACACGTCCAATCTGATGCCAAGCCAGTCAGATAGCCTTTGCGCCGCTTGTCGGAAGAGAAGAGGAGAGTTGTTGGAGAAGAGATAGCCCGGCTGCTTGTAGCTGGCTTCATCATGGAAGTATTCTTCCCATAATGGCTGGCCAACCCGGTCTAGGTACTGAAGAAGAACAAGCAATGGCGAATGTGTATTGACTACACTAGCCTCAACAAAGCATGCCCCAAGGACCCGTTCGCCTTGCCAACGATCGACCAAGTGATAGACTCCACAGCCGGATGCGAGCTGTTGAGTTTCTTGGATGCATATTCAGGGTATCACCAGATCAAGTTGAACCCAGCAGACAGGCTGAAGACTGCCTTCATCACGCCATTTGGAGCTTTCTGCTACCTGACCATGACGTTCGTCTTAAGGAACACCGGCGCCACCTTCCAACGATGCATGCAGAAGTGCCTCCTTAAGCATCTTGGCAGAAATGCTCATGTCTACATGGATGATGTGGTCGTGAAGATGGAGAAGCGTGGAACACTGCTGGAAGACCTCAAGGAGACCTTCGAGAACTTGCGCCGATTTCAGATCAAGCTCAACCCGGAGAAGTGCGTCTTCGGAGTACCAGCCGGCCAGCTCCTTGGTTTCCTGGTCTCCGAACACGGCATAGAATGCAACCCTGTGAAGATCAAGGCAACTGAGAGGATGGCGGTACCCGGCCGAATGCTGGACGTACAGAAGTTCACCGGCTGTTTGGCGTCCATCAACCGATTCATCAGTCGGCTGGGCGAGAAGGCTCTTCCCCTATACCAACTCATGAAGAAGACCACTTTTTTCGAGTGGAACCACAAGGTGGACGAAGCATTTGTCCAACTAAAGAAGATGCTGGCTACTCCACCTGTCTTGGCGGCTCCGACTCCTAAGGAGCCCATGCTCCTCTACATCGCTGCCACCAGCCGAGTGGTCTGCACAGTCATTGTGGTAGAGCGCAAGGAGGAAGGCAAAGCACTACCAGTTCAGAGACCGGTATATTATTGAAGTGAAGTACTGTCGACCTCCAAGCAAAACTACCCCCACTACCAGAAGATGTGCTATGGTGTGCATTTTGCCGCCAAGAAATTGAAGCCTTTACTTCCAAGAACATCCAATCACTGTGGTCTGCACGGCTCCTCTAGCCGAGATCATCGGCAGCCGAGACGCTTCGGGACGAGTGGCCAAGTGGGCCATAGAGTTGGGCCCCTACACCATCTACTACCAACCTCGCATTGCCATCAAGTCACAAGCGCTGGCCGATTTCCTCGTCACTGGGCCGAAACCCAGTATCTACCGCCAGCGCCCGACTCCACCCATTGGCGAATGCATTTCGACGGCTCCAAGATGCGCACCGGCTTGGGAGCCGGCATCGTCCTCACCTCTCCCAAGGGTGACAAGCTCAAGTATGTGCTGCAAATCCATTTTGCCGCCTCCAACAACGTCGCCGAGTACGAGGCACTCATTCACGGGCTCCGGCTAGCCAAAGAGCTCGGCATTCGCCAGATCCTGTGTTATGGTGACTCCGACTTGGTGGTCCAGCAGTCGTCAGGCGATTGGGACGCCAAGGACGCAAACATGGAAAGCTACCGCTTCCTCGTACAACAACTCAGCGGATATTTTGAGGGGTGCGAGTTTCTCCATGTACCAAGAAACGACAACGACCAAGCAGACGCCCTGGCGCGAATCGGCTCCACCCGTCAGGCGATACCGTCCGGCGTCGCCCTCCAGCGCCTCCTCAAGCCGTCCGTCAAGCCATCACCGGAGTCAGACTCCATCTTCGTATCGGCTCCTCCTGAAGTAGCTGGATCCGACTCAATAGCCCCCGCAGACGGCACGAGTATTCCGGCGGATGGCACGGGAATCATGGCAGTCGCACCCGGCTTGGGGACTGCAGCAGGCGGCGGGGAGACTTCAGAGCTCGGCCCGGAGACTTCAGAGCCCGGCCCGGGGACTGCGCCAATCCGCCCGGGGACTTCGTCGACACAACAAGCGGCTGCCGACTCCAGCCCGCCGCCCCCCGGCCCAGCCGCCCTCGTCCAAGTCACAGTCTTGGTGGTTGCAAAAATCGCAGCACCTTCATGGGGCCAGCCCATCCTCAAATTCATGGTAAACAAAGAGCTGCCAACCGATGAGATCTCGGCTCAGCAAGTACAACGCCGGGCGGCAGCATACACCATCATCAATAGAGAGCTCGTAAGGCGCAGCGTCACTGGTATTCACCAGCGATGTGTGGAGCCAGGCAAGGCGAAGCAATCCTCAAAGACATCCATCAAGGCGAATGTGGCCACCATGCGGCTTCGAGAGCACTCGTCGCCAAAGCTTTTCGCCATGGTTTCTTCTGGCGGACTGCTCTTCAGGACGCCAAGTCCTTGGTCCAAAAATGCAAGGGGTGCCAGAAGTTCCGCTCTAAGCCTCATCAGCTGGCTTTGGCACTCAAAACTATTCCTATTGCCTAGCCCTTTGCTGTTTGGGGCCTGGACATGGTCGGACCATTCAAGACGGCACGAGGTGGTTTGACTCATTTACTTGTCGTAGTGGACAAGTTCACCAAATGGATAGAAGCAAAGCCAATCAAGAGTTTAAATGGTCCGACTGCTGTAACCTTCATCTTCGACATCACAATTCGGTACGGCATACCGCACAGCATCATCACTGACAACGACACAAACTTTGCCAAATGTGTCTTGGCCCGTTTCTGCGCGACGCAGGGCATCCGACTGGACTTAGCGTCCGTTGCCCATCCGTAGTCCAACGGCCAAGTAGAGCGAGCAAATGGCCTAATCCTGTTCGGCATCAAGCCCCAGCTGGTCGAGCCTCTGGAGCGCTCGGCAGGCTGCTGGCTTGATGAGTTGCCAACCGTCCTCTGGAGCCTGCGCACGACTCCAAACAAGTCAACCGGCTTTACGCCCTTCTTCCTCGTCTACGGGGCCGAAGCCGTCATCCCAACGGACATAGAGTTTGACTCCCCTCGAGTCACAATGTACACCGAGGAGGAAGCAGAGGAAGCACGTCAAGACGGCGTTGATCTGCTGGAAGAGGGTCGGCTGTTGGCACTCAGCCGGTCCAGCATCTACCAGCAGAGCCTACGCCGATACTACAATCGGAAGGTCAAGTCACGATCTTTCCAAGAAGGAGACCTTGTGCTTCGGCTGATTCAGCGAACAGCTGGCCAGCACAAGCTCTCAGCACCTTGGGAAGGCCCCTTCATCATCATCAAGGTGTTGGGAAATGACTCCTACTACCTGATCGATGCTCAGAAGCCCCGAGCACGCAAAAGAGGTGACTCCGGCAAAGAGACAGAGTGGCCATGGAATGCAAATCTCCTCCGAAGATTTTACAGCTAATGCAGTATGTATCACGCTACCTTTTGTATTAAAGTACGAAGACTTCGGGCCCCTTGAGAAGAACTCGGGGACTGCCTTCTTTTATCTATATGATAAAGAGTTATGCCTATGAGTATGTTATTCTTTTATCCGCTTGGCACCGGGTTCGACTAGTCGGCCCGGGGACTTGCCGTCTTGAGCTATGAAATGACTTCCTGCAGCCGGACAAGTAATGTGTGGCACTTAAGCCGTCTCCTGTTAGAAGCCGCAGATCACAGAGAGACTGTCCGGCGAACAGGAGTAAGGTAGAATGGGTGCCCATATGAAAAATGGCTAAGGACTCAGAGCTCGCTCATAGCTTAAGGACGATTTTCAATCCTTTACAACCGATTCTTTAGCAGCCGGCTTGCCGTTTCCTAAAATAACTTGCTAAAAACTCTAAAAGGCTAAGTACTTGCCTTCCCAAAGAAGCCAAGTTTTTGATCTAGCGGCAGTCCGCAGAGCGGCTGTCCGAGTAGCAAAACGGCAACTAAGGGAAGGCAGCAAAGGAAAAAGTCAAAGAGCAGTAAGCAATAAATATTTACATAGAAAGGCCCTTGGCCGAATCATCAAATAGGAGTTTAAGATACACCCAGTGGGTGGAATTGTGCAAAATAACAAGTTCATCGAGACTACTAAGCAGGTAAAACAAAGATAAAGTGGCAGCTTAGGAAGCCGCGGACAGATTCGGAGGAGAGGGGTCCGCGGTGCCAGTTGCTGGGGCGGCCGGCTGGTTGGTCTCCGCCTGATCGCCTCTGGCGACAACTGGCTCAGTTGGGCGCGGCTCGTTGCTAGAGGCGCGGTCGGGCTGGGGCTGGCCGTCTGCCTCAACCTCTGGCACCTCCTCCTCATCTCCTTCCTCCTTCTCGCCTTCCTCTTCGCCACTGGAGTCGATCACCTCCGCCGAGTCCTCGTCGTCGTCCGGGTTCAGCCCGAGCCACTCCGGCGGCACCTCCTCACCGTTCTCAGCCCGCTCTGGGACAAAGACGCTGGTGTCGGTGTACTCGGCGATCTATGCGGCGCGCCTGACAAGATCGTCCTCCACCGTTGCCAGCTCCGCCTGAGCTTCCATCCGGAACGTGGCTAACTCGGCTAAACTCAGCCCAGGATACCACGCCTTGGTGAATTCTAAAGCCCGGCGGGCTCCAGCCCTGGCTGAAGAACCCTTCCAGGCCTCAAGATGGCCGGCTGCCACCTCCAACCAGTCGGCAGTCCAACTAGGAGTGCGTGGCGCCTGCATGTCCAGCCACAGGGCGGCAATTGCCTGGGCGCCGACACGTTGAAGCCGGCGCAGCATCCGGTGGGCCGGCCGAAGGCGGGCCTCGATGCTCAGGACCTGCTCGGCAAGAGTTCGGGGGGTGTTGGCGGTGATCTGCGCGCCGTCCGTCCTCCGCCCTTCACGATCAGCCTCGATGGCTTGATTGGCGGCGTATGGATGGCCGGGGAAGAAGTCTGCCAAGAAAGAAGAACGAAGAACAAGGTTAAAGATTAGAGGCCGACTCAACTAGAAGTCGGCAGCTTAGAAAAGGAAAATGAGGGGAAGCTCACCGTCGACGAGATCTTCGATCGCGTGGAAGCCAGAGACCAGCGTCTCCTCCTTGTCAGTCCAGGAGGAGCGCTCGGACGTAGATTCGGCGAGAAGGGCGGTCTCCTTGTCCTCCGCCTCCTTCTGGGCCGCCTGGAGCAGCTCCTTCTGCTCCGCCAGCTGCGTAGCCAGCCGGTCGCGCTCCTCCGTCAGCTGGCCGCACTCCTCCTCCCTGACGCGCAGCACGGTTTTGACTTCGCCCAGCTGCTGCTGAAGGGCGGCGTTGGCCTATGAAAAAGGAGGGGGAGGGATGTCAGTCGTCAGCAAAAAAGAAAGGTCGCCGGGGAGATCCGGCCCGACTGCTCAGCAGTCGGCCTGAATCTTGGGGACTACAACCCGCGGGTGCACCAGCGCGCCCCTGCAGAGAAAGAAGAAGACTTACCCCGGCTGTCCGACAAGTCGGCGGTCCACTTGGCCAGCTCCTCGACGTTGGCATTGAAGGAGGTCATGCGAAGATTGTGGTAATCCTGCATCAAATTTCAGAAAAAAAAGTGTTGATACTTGGAACTCGCCGATTAGAGTTCCGAGCCGCCAGCTCAGCAACCGGCCCGAAAATCGGGGAGTACACCAAGTGGGTGCGCTCGTGCGCCCCCACAAAGAAAAAACAAGGAAGCAAAGCAAAGGAAGGATGCGTACCCGGATGGCCGGTCATGACGCCAGGAATGCCTTGGTGCACTCCTTGAGGGCGTCGCCCTCGGCCCGGAGCTTAGCTTGGACGTCCAGGAGCGCTCGGTACAACAGGCCCGTCCCGCCTCCCCGCACCCACCCGGTGGGCGCGGCGGTCGACACCTCGGTGTCCGAGATTGAGGAGCTCATAGCGCCAGTCTCTAGAGGACGTGGCGCTGAGGCTGCCTTCGCAAGACAGCGGCACGTCAGCATGCTGACCTCGAGGGCCAAGCCCGTCGCCGTCACGCCTCCGGTTGGCGGTACTGGCGGGTCCGCCGGTTGTCCGCCTGGTGCGCCTCTGGAGGGTGGCGTGGTGGCACAATGACTTCCGGCGTGGCGATAACGTCGGCGTCCCTCTCCATGACCGGGTTCTCGTCACCGGCTTCCCCAGTCTGTGTCGAGAACTCCGGTGGCGGCGGTGCAGAGTTCAAGGGGATGACAAACACCGCCGACTGGCGGCGTGTGGCTTCCTCTACGCGCTTCTTCTCCGCATCGGTGGCCTCAGCTTCCGCCAGCTTCTTCAGAGCGGCGGCCTCCGCCTTGTCGGCTTCCGCCTTCTTCAGGCGGGCGGATTCCCACTCCTCACGCACTTCCCGCGCGTTCCGCTCCATCGCCTCTCGGAGGTCGGTGGCGGGATCAATCCGCTAGGTGGTGGAGGAGGTCTCCGCCGACTTCACGACGGAGCCGGCGGCTGACTTCTCAAGAGAGAGGGGCCCTAAAGCCAGGAAACAAAGTAAAGGAATTTCAGACAGACTCAATAAAGAAATGTGAAGGTACGAAGGGAGGTGGTACTTACGCTGAAATAAGCTGCGGCGTCTTCACCACCTTGAGGAAGCGGTTGGCCTTTGCGGCCGCCACGTCCTGCTTGGTCGCCGCGGCTGAGCCCTTGGGCTTCTTCGGTCGGCTACCAAACAGGCTCGTCCCGGCCCTGCGCTTCTTGCCGCCGCCTTGAGCATCTGGCGGGGCTGACGAGCCCGTGCCCAGCTGGCCGGCTCCTGGCTGGTGGCGTGGGACGACCTCCTCGTCATCATCAGGCCAGTCCTCAAGACTGGACCCAAGTCTCGGGCCGCCTGACACGCCGCCTCCCCCCTCGGCGTCATCCTCTAGGGCCGCCGCCCCCAAGTCGGGGTCGTCCACATCGCTCTCCGCTCGGTCGGGGAGCAACTCGCGGTCCGGCCCCATGGTGCTGGCTGCTGGCTGGAGGAGGGGGTTCTGACCAAAGCCGGCTGGTCAGATCGGACAAAACGGACTCGGCAACGAAGAAGTCAAAAAGAAAGAGAAAAAGAAAATGATACACCAAAGGCGGAGGGGCGGCACGTGAATACGGCTCCTTGCCAAACTTCCACTCTTCTCTGAGGTCGCAACTCGCCAGATAATTCACCATATAGGCCACCTCCTCGTGAGGGCATCTCCTTGGTGCACATCCGACTCGGGTCCCGGTGCCCGCTCATTTGGCAGATCATGTGGGGGCGACTTTGAAGAGGGAGCACTCGGTGCGCCACGAAGGCGGCCAGCAAATTCGGGCCCGGTAAGGCCCTCTGACTGCGTCAGCACTCGGAGTCGCGCGACGGTACCGGCTCCCACAAGCGTCAACGTCTGGGCCTGGTACGACCAGTTGGGTTGCCTCCCATCCGGCGGGCCGGCTTACGAAGACTGGCAGGTTGATCCAGTCGCCCTCCGCGGAGACGTTCTTCATGTAGAAGTACGACCGCTGCCACATCATCACCGACTTGATCAGCTTGATGGAGGGAAAATGGGTTGTCGGCCCCTCGACCTCCACACGGCGATGAACGCGCCGCACTGAGCCGGCACGCCCGCGGCTTGGGTGCCGAGCATGGAGTAGAAGAACTCCCCCTAGAGCTCCATGGTGGGGAGAACACCGATGAAGCCCTCGCACAGGTTGACGAAGGCGGACAGCAACACCACCGTGTTGGGGGTGAGGTGGTGAGGCTGGAGTCCGTAGAACTCAAGGACGGAGCGGAAGAAGTTCCTCACCGCAGGCCCAGGCCTCGCAGGCAGTGCGAGCGGAAGACGACCCGCTCGCCCTCCTGCGGCGCCGGCGAGATCTCTCGCCTTCGCACGAGGCGGGCCCTCACGAGGTCCTCGCCGGGCAACCGACGCATCTTGCGGAGGAAATCGACGTGGTCATCGTGAACCTCCGAATCATCCCAGGTGCGGAATGCGCCGTAGGGGGCGTGACGACGGAGGAAGAGCTCATCGTGACTAGACTGCCATAGCGCTCGACGTAGCTTGAGGTGCGGCGGAGAGAGAGAAGAAGAAGCAGTGGGGAGGTGGACGCACGTGCTCCGTCGTCTCCCTCCTCCCCCTACTTATTGACCAGTGGGCTGCGAAGCCGAGGGGCAATTGTGGGATTTACTGCGCCCACTAACTCCACGCCCCCCACGTTTATCGCACAAAGTTACTGCGCGCGGTAATTCCGTGGGAACCTCAACCGCCCCCCACGGCCGCAGCGGATCCGCTCGCATGCCGAGGCATGGTAGTGGCGGGCCCCGCCTGCAGACATGTCCCATCTCGCGGATGGGTAGGCGGGATGGCCCGGCCACTAGTTGCCCACGTGGCGGGCATGGAGTGGGTGGCGGTCAGGAAGCTTAGCTCACACGCTACTGAGTTCCCGCCGGGGGATTCGAAAGCATTTTTTGGACAAGTCAAGGTCAGGTGACTCCGACTCCTACCAGTCGGCCCGGCAGAAGTCAAACGAGGTCTCACCTCAAGCACTCGGAGAAAGAAACTGCTGAGGCTCCTCGGCTGATCGTCCGCGGCGCCTCACCAGCTCCGGGGGACTACTGTCGGAGTAATGGGCCACGGGTAGGCTAACCCGAGGCCCAGAACCTTTCAAGACATCGGGGCTGACTGCGCCCCTCAAGACACCAGGATGGAGAGCCGCCTTCCAGAGGCCGGCTAAAGGAACAGCCGACTGCCCGCATGCGGCCGAGTCCTGGAGGCGAGGTCAAGACGGGCCGACTCCCGCCTGGCGGCTCCCAGAGAAGCCGGCCACGGGGAGTCGGCCCACGACACCAACAAAGCCCATGCCCTCATAAGGGGGGATGGGACGGGAGTGGCCACAGTAAAACCCGCTCCCTCCCCTTTACATGGGATGGCTAGGCCACAGTGCGCCGTCCCAGCGGAGATCTCCGTCCGGTGAGGCACTGTTGCCGTGCCATCCCTGACATCAGCAACATGGGGCGGAGTCCTGCACCCACGACGGCCTGTCGGTACGGTCCACGGATGATGGGCCCTACCGGCCAGCGAGAGTCCAAAAGATGGCAAGAGCGCCACGAATCGGAACCGAAGGGATTCAGCCCCCAGAAGTCGGCCTGCTCCTCCCACGGGTCCCACACGCCATTAACCAGATGAGATGGGGAGTGGCTACAGTAATTGCCCGCCAGGTAGCTGGGCTGTAGCCATGACCCCATGACCAAGCATGCGTCATTAGAAGCACGGCTATAGTAATCAGCAGCCGGCAAGACCCACAAGCGGCGGGTACAGCCTGTCAGCTCCGTACCAGACCAGTCGGCGGGGCCCACCTGCCGGCGGGCCCCAGTAGTCGGCAGAGAGGCCGGCAAGCGAAGAGATTGACGGCCGGCTGGGCCCTGCACCCAGTCGGTTTACCATTGTACCCCTGGGCGGTAGGCCTATATAAACCCCCCAGGGCACCCATGCAAAGGGTTTCTCATTCATTAGAACTAGACCAGACCTTAGAGAAGGGGGAGAGCTAGCCTAGCCTCCTCCTGTCCACAGATACAGCTCGAGGAGCACCTTTGTACTCACTTTTGCCTTAGTGATCATGCGGAGACCCTGCAGAGCAGGACTAGGGGTGTTATCTCCTAGGAGAGCCCCGAACCTGGGTAATGTATGCCGGCGTTCGTGCCTACACCTCATCCCGTTTCCAGGCACCGGCGACGTTCTACTCACCCCCACCATGATAAGCCATCCATTGGCATATGTCGCACCCAACCCCCGACAACGTTCGAGAATCTATGATCAAGAAGTGATCCTAGAACAACCTATGTTCAAGCATAACCCGAGACTGTGTTCTCTTCCCAGACTCCGCCGAAAAGAGACCATCATGGCTACACACGTTGTTGATTCATTTTAATTAAGTTAATTTCAGGTTTTCTACAACCGGACATTAACAAATTCCCATCTGCCCATTACCGCGGGCACAGCTTTCGAAAGTTCAAATCCCTGCAGAGGTGTCCCAACTTAGCCCATCACAAGCTCTCACGGTCAATGAAGGATATTCCTTCTCCCAGGACAGCCCGATCAGACTCGGAATCCCGGCTACAAGACATCTTGACAAAGGTAAAACTAAACCAGCAAAGCCACCCGAATGTGCCAACAAATCCCAATAAGAGCTGCACATATCTCATTCTCAGGGCACACCGGATTGTCCAAGGTTCCAGTAGGTCAGCCCAGAGTTGCCCCTGGTGGCCACCGGCAGCTGACGGGTTGGACCAACACTTAGAGGAGCACTGGCCCGGGGGTTTAAAATAAAGATGACCCTTGAGTCCGCGGAACCCAAGGGAAAAGAGGCTAGGTGGCAAATGCTAAAACTAATGTTGGGCCTTGTTGGAGGAGTTTTATTCAAGGAGAACTGTCAAGGGGTTCCCATTATAACCCAACCGCATAAGGAACGCAAAATCAAGGAACATAACACCGGCATGATGGAAACTAGGGCAGCAAGAGTGGAACAAAACACCAGGCATAAGGCCGAGCCTTTCACCCTTTACCAAGTATATATATGCATTAAAGTGAACAAGATATATAATGATATCCCAACAATAAATATGTTCCAACACGGAACAAACTCAAATCTTCACCTGCAACTAGCAACACTATACGGTTTGCTAGGATAAGGTGGGTTAGAGGTTTGACATGGCAATATGGGAGGCATGATAAGTATGTTGTAGGTATCGTAGCATAGGCATAGCAATAGAGCGAGCATCTAGCAAGCAAAGATAGAAGTGATTTCGAGGGTATGGTCATCTTGCCTGCAAAGTTCTCCGAGTTGATGTTAGCTTGATCCTCGTAAGCGTACTCAACGGGTTCCTTGATCACGTACTCGTCTCCCGGCTCTACCCAAAGCAAGAATACAATCAAAGGGAGACACAATCAACCACGGTGCAATGTGTAAGCAACATGATGCAAAACATGGCATGATATGCGGGATGCGATAAGCGATGCATATGCATGCTTTGGAAAGGAAAGATTGAACCAGGCCTCAACTTGGGAAACCAAGAGTGTCGCTGGAAAGATGAGTTGATTTCGGTCTAAATTGATATAAAGATCACCGGAATCGGATGCACGGTTTGCAAATGGCAAGCAAAACAATAATGGGACAAAGCTGTGATTAACAGCACGATGCCATCTAAATGCATCAAGAAAAGTAAGCTACTGCACTCTAACATAACAACAAATCACATGGCACTGATCCACTCAAGATGCTTGACAAAAGATGAACACTGAGCTACAGCTAATTCACACAATAGCAGGTTCAAACAAGCTTGGCAAAAGTGCAAAAGATATCAGGTTCACAGACTTAGTGAAAATAACATGGCAGGATTTAACATCAGGAAGCAATGTTTAGAGCAAGTTAACAACATGCTACAGGAACATATCATGGCAAAGCAAGGCATGGATTGAAGCTACGCAAAGAATACAACAAAAGTCCCTTACTGACCATAAGCCTAAAGGGATCAGAAAATAAAATGGCAATCATGTGAACATAGCAAGTTTCGTTAACAGATTCAGACTTAGCAGAAAACTGGAACACGGCAAAACAGATTTACGTAGGCATGTTTGTGAGCTCGATGCACTCACCATAAGGCATTGCAAGACAAACTAAGCATACACCCAGCAAGTAGACATGATAAATAAGCTAACCATGGCAAGAACAACCTCATAGCATGCATGGATCAACTACAACAACCTCGGCAAAATTGCTTAACATGTAAACAATCTGCCAGGAACATTTTATAGCAAAAGTAGAGCAAGATTGAGTCATGCTAGGGTGCTCCATAATTGCAAACAAGGACATGGATGGATAGAGCATAACAATATCTCAAAATCATCCTTACTGAACATGCTCAAAAGAGGCATGGATCACTCTGTAGCAACATGAATACATGGCATAAAAATATCATCAGGGAAATGACTTAGAAGAATTCTAAGTCCCTGAAATCAGCAACATCACAAGGGCTACTTTGCATGCTTGTGCTAGTCACCACAAAGACCACAAAAATACATGGCATACACCCCTGTAAAGATGGCATGGCATACAACAAAACACATGTAGGGCTCAAGTTCATAGGAGGCACACATTAAACATGGCAAAAATGACAAATGTCCAATATCTGTTAAGAATCTGAAACTAACATTACATAGCACTCTTGCAGCAGCATTTAGGGCATCAAGATGAGCCCCAATTAACATGATGCAATGGGATAAAATGAAGTACACATCGAGGCGAACAATTTGATATGCTACACGCCCAAAACGGAGCCACAGATGCAAAGTTATGATGCGATGAAAAATGCTAAAAATGTGGATATGGACGAGGACTTGGTGAAATTAGACCTCTCCGGATCTAGGGTTCTTCGTCGGCGCGCGTATCGAGGTCAACTCCGGCGATGGGAGGCTTGCTCCGGCGAGGGGGAGGCCGGAGGAGGGCGGATCCGGACCTTCCCCGTTCGGATCCCGCGGCGGGCGGCGGCTCCGGCCACCTCGGCGCGGGTCTGGAGGCAAGGCGCCTCGCGGGGGCGCGGGAGCTGCCGGCGATGAGCTCCGGCCGGCGAGCGAGGAGTGGGGCGGTGGAGGCAGCGACCCTCGGGTGCGAGGAGGCGGGCGAGCCGGGCGGCGGCGACTTCGGGCCGGGAGGGCCCCGCCTGGGCCCCGGCGGGCCGGCGCGCGGGTCGGACGGTGATGTGGGCGCGGAGCCCCGACGAACGGCGTGGTGACACGTGGCAGTGGAGAGGTGGATCGGACATGTCCGGGCCAGCGGTTTTTCGTCCGGCGACGCAAGGAGAGGGAGAGGTTAGGGTTTGACTGCGAGATTTTCGGGGGTCGTCTATATTTATATGTAGAGGGAGCTAGGAGACTCCAAATTGAGCACGGTTTTCGGCCACACGATCATGATTGAACGACCGAGATGATGGAGGGGGTTTAGGTGGGTTTTGGGCCACTTTGGAGGGGTGTTGGGATGCAACACACACGAGGCCTTTACGGTCCCTCGGTTAACCATTGGAGTATCAAACGAAGTCCAAATGGTACGAAACTTGACAGGCGGTCTACCGGTAGTAAACCAAGGCCGCTTGGAAAGCCTCGGTACAATCCGAGAACGTTTAACATCCGCACACGAAAAGAGGCAAAACGTGACATCGGAGGACATAGGAGCACCGAAATGCAAAACGGACAACGGGGAAGATGCTCGGATGCAGGAGACAAACACGTATGCAAAAGCGATGCACATGATGACATGATATGATATGCATGACAAAGACAAAAGCAAAACAAAGACGAAACCCAACAACGAGTAATATCATAACTTAGTGCCGGAAATGGCAAGAGTTGGAATACAAATATGGCAGGTTACATATGGGGCGTTACAGTGGGCGCGCCCCCCACCCTTGTGGGCAGCCCGGGACTCTCCTGGTCCATCTCCGATACTCCGTGGGCTTCTTGTGGTCCAAAAATAAGTTCCATGAAGTTTTAGGTCAATTGGACTCCGTTTGATTTTCCTTTTCTGCGATACTCTAAAACAAGGAAAAAATAGAAACTGGCACTGGGCTCTGGGTTAATAGGTTAGTCCCAAAAATAATATAAAAGTGTTTAATAAAGCCCATAAACATCCAAAATAGATAATATAATAGCATGGAACAATCAAAAATTATAGATACGTTGGAGACGTATCAGCATCCCCAAGCTTAATTCCTGCTCGTCCTCGAGTAGGTAAATGATAAAAACAGAATTTTTTATGTGGAATGCTACCTAACATATTCATCATGTATTTCTCTTTATTGTAGCAAGAATATTCAGATCCATAAGATTCAAGACAAAAGTTTAATATTGACATAAAAATAATAATACTTCAAGCATACTAACTAAGCAATCATGTCTTCTCAAAATAACATGGCCAAAGAAAGTTCATCCCTACAAAATCATATAGTTTGGTCATGTTCCATTTTCGTCACACAAGAATGCTCTCATCATGCACAACCCCGATGACAAGCCAATCAATTGTTTCATACTTTAGTAATCTCAAACTTTTTTCAACTTTCACGCAATACATGAGCGTAAGCCATGGATATAGCACTATGGGTGGAATAGAATATAATGAGGGGATTATGTGGAGAAGACAAAAGGAGAAAGTCTCACATCGACGTGGCTAATAAATGGGCTAGGGAGATGCCCATCAATTGATGTCAATGCAAGGAGTAGGGATTGCCATGCAACGGATGCACTCGAGCTCTAAATGTATGAAAGCTCAACAAAAGAAACTAAGTGGGTGTGCATCCAACTTGCTTGCTCATGAAGACCTAGGGCACTTGAGGAGGCCCATTGTTGGAATATACAAGCCAAGTTCTATAATGAAAATTTCCCACTAGTATATGAAAGTGACAACATAAGAGACTATCTATCATGAAGATCTTGGTGCTACTTTGAAGCACAAGTGTGGAAAAAAGGATAGTAGCATTGTCCCTATTATATTTTTTTATTTGGCCTTTCTTTTATTTGGCCTTTCTTTTTTTCCTTTTTTTTGCCTTTCTCTTCTTTTTTTGGGACAATGCTCTATTAATGATGACCATCACACTTCTATTTATTTACAACTCAAAGATTACAACTCGATACTAGAACAAGATATGACTCTATATGAATGCCTCCGGCGGTGTACCGGGATTGCGATGAATCAAGAGCGACATGTATGAAAAATTATGAACAGTGGCTTTGCCACAAATACGATGTTGATGACCCACAAGTATAGGGGATCTATCGTAGTCCTTTCGATAAGTAAGAGTGTCGAACCCAACGAGGAGCAGAAGGAAATGATAAGCGGTTTCCAGCAAGGTATTCTCTGCAAGTACTGAAATAAGTGGTAACACATAGTTTTGTGATAGGATAATTTGTAATGAGCAACAAGTAACAGAAGTAAATAAAGTGCAGCAAAGTGTCCCAATCCTTTTTGTAGCAAAGGACAAGCCTGGATAAACTCTTATATAGAGAAAAGCGCTCCCGAGGACACATGGGAATATCATCAAGCTAGTTTTCATCACGCTCATATGATTCGCATTCGGTACTTTGATAATTTGGTATGTGGGTGGACCGGTGCTTGGGTATTGCCCCTTACTTGGACAAGAATCCCACTTATGATTAACCTCTATTGCAAGCATCCGCAACTACAACAAAAGTATTAAGGTAAACCTAACCATAGCATGAAACATATGGATCCAAATCAGCCCCTTACGAAGCAATGCATAAACTAGGGTTTAAGCTTCTGTCACTCTGGCAACCCATCATCTACTTATTACTTCCCAATGCCTTCCTCTAGGCCATAACAATGGTGAAGTGTCATGTAGTCAACGTTCACATAACACCACTAGAGGAGAGACAACATACATCTCATCAAAATATCGAACGAATACCAAATTCACATGACTACTAATAGCAAGACTTTTCCCATGTCCTCAGGAACAAAAGTAACTACTCACAAAGCATAAACATGTTCATAATCAGAGGGGTATTAATATGCATATAGGATCTGAACATATGATCTTCCTCCAATTAAACCAACTAGCATCAACTACAAGGAGTATTTAACACTACTAGCAACCTACTACCACCAATCCTGGACTTGGAGACAAGAATTGGATACAAGAGATGAACTAGGGTTTTGAGAGGAGATGGTGCTGATGAAGATGTTGATGGAGATTGCCCTCTCCCGATGAGAGGAGCATTGGTGATGATGATGTCGATGATTTCCCCCTCCGGGAGGGAAGTTTCCCCGGCAGAACAGCTCTGTCAGAGCCCTAGATTGGTTCCGCCAAGGTTCCGCCTCGTGGCGGTGGAGTTTCGTCCGAGAAGATAGCTTATGATTTTTTCCCATCAAAAGACTTCATATAGCAGAAGATGGCCACAGGAGGGCCACCAGGGGCCCAAGAGGTAGGGGGCGCCCAGGGGGGTAGGGCGCGCCCCCACCCTCGTGGGCAGAGTGTGGCCCCCTGGTGAATTTCTTCCGCTGAGCATTTTTTATATATTCTGAAAACGTCTTCCGTGAAGTTTTAGGACTTTTGGAGCTGTGCAGAATAGGTATCTAATATTTGCTCCTTTTCCAGCCTAGAATCCCTGCTGCCGGCATTCTCCCTCTTTATGTAAACCTTGTAAAATACGAGAGAATAGGCATAAGTATTGTGACATAATGTGTAATAACAGCCCATAATGCAATAAATATCGATATAAAAGCATGATGCAAAATGGACGTATCAACTTCCCCAAGCTTAGACCTCGCTTGTCCTCAAGTGAAAGCCGAAATCGAAAAATATGTCCACATGTTTAGAGATAGAGGTGTCGATAAAAATAAAATACGGACATGAGGGCATCATGATCATTCTTAGAACAACAACTTATATAATTTTTGTCATATAATTTCTTATGCTAGAGCAATAATTCAATCACAATTTCAAGTATGAATGGTAAACTTCATTGAAAACTAACAAACTATAATCTCGGTTATTGGAGCAATTGCAATTTATCATAACATAGGAAAGAGTCAATATATAAGAGCTTTTCAGCAAGTCCACATACTCAACTATCATATAGTTTTTCACAATTGCTGACACTCACGCAATACTTATGGGTATGGAGTTTTAATCGAACATAGATAAAGATAGGGGCTTATAGTTTTGCCTCCCAACGTTTTACCTCAAGGGTAATGTCAACAGTAATATTTCATGAAAACTCACATCCAATTAGCCATATATACCAGGATCTTTCCAACATACTATGCTTGCCAAAGGATAAAATGTAAAAAGGAAGGGTGAAGATCACCATGACTCTTATGCAATGTAGGAGATAAAAGTAAAAGATAGCCCTTCGCAGAGGGAAGCAGAGGTTGTCATGCGCTTTTATGGTTGGATGCACAAAATCTTAATGCGAAAGAACGTCACTTTATATTGCCACTTGTGATATGGACCTTTATTATGCAGTCTGTCGCTTTTATTTCTTCCATATCACACGATCGTATAAAGTTTATTTTCTCCCACACTAATAAGTCATACATATTTAGAGAGCAATTTTTATTGCTTGCACCGATGACAACTTACTTAGAGGATCTTACTCAATCCATAGGTAGGTATGGTGGACTCTCATGGCAAAACTGGTTTAAGGGTATTTGGAAGCACAAGTAGTATCTCTACTTGGTGTGATGAATTTGGCTAGCACGAGGGGGAAAGGCAAGCTCAACCATGTTGGATGATCCATGATAATATAATTTATCTTAGATGTAAGAAAACATAACCCATTACGTTGTCTTCCTTGTCCAACGTCAACTCTTTTAGCATGTCATATTTTAATGAGTGCTCACAATCATAAAAGATGTCCAAGATAGTATATCTATATGTGAAGACCTCTCTTTCTTTATTACTTCCTATTAATTGCAACGATGACCAAAACTATGTTTGTCAACCCTCAACAACTTTTATTCATCATACTTTTTCTATGTGAGCTCATTACTCTCCATAAGACTCACATGATCTCTTTGTTTCTTTTTATTTCTTTCTCTTTTCTTTTATTCCCTTAGGATCATGGCAAAATAATCAAGCCTTTGAATCAACACTAATCTTTATTATATAGCTCACGGACTCGATTACATAGAGGAATTATAAAGCAAAACTCACGACTAGATCATACTAAGAACTTTTATTCTACTAGATCAAGATATTACCAAAAGGATCAAACTAAGAAAAACGGTAAAGATAAAAGTGATGGTGATACGATACCGGGGCACTCCCCCAAGCTTGGCAGTTGCCAAGGGGAGTGCCCATACCAGATACTCAATTCTTCTTTGTTGGTGGAGACGGTGGTGATTTTGTTGATGGCGTAGGCTTGTCGTCCTTCTTCCAAGGCATAGGCTCACCATCATAGAAGGATGACCGAGTCTCCTGGAACCTCAAATCTGCAGCCAAACTCATCCTCTTGAATCTATATTCATACTCACAGTTTTGATTTTGCAGGTCATAGATCTGGGCTTGGAGGTGCTCGTTTTTCTCATGAAGCTTGAAGATCGCCTCCCCAATGTCCTTGACGTCAAGCTTGTGGTTGTTGGTTAACTCCGTGATCATGATGTGATAGGAATAAAGTCCACGTTCCGCCATCTCCTGACACATGAAAACTTCTTGCTCCAATGCCTCGAGCCTTGCCTCCGTGCTTCCGGTCTTCCTTGGTCCCTCAGCATCGCGGATGTGCAACAACCCCTCATGCATCTCAATGGTTTGAGGGTGTTGCAGCACTTCTGTGAGGTAGGGGTTGATGACCTTCTCGAAGAACTGGTCCTTGGGGGTGCTTGAAGACGACATGATGACCTGGATCTGTCAGAAAAACAACTCGAAACAAAAACAGTAGATTTTTGCGTGATACGGGAGTCAAAACCTCCGGGAGATTATATAATGAATTTTTACCGACCAAAATATGTGTCGTGTACGAAAACGGAGTCCGGAGAGCACACGAGGTGCCCACGAGGTAGGGGCGCGCCCAGTAGGGTAGGGCGCGCCCTCCACCATCATGGAGCCCTCGTGTCCTTCCCGGACTACTACTTATTTTTCTATTTTTATAAATATTCCAAAACGGAGAAATATTGCCTTAAAAATTGTTTTGGAGTCGGTTTACTTACCGTACCACATATCTATTCCTTTTCAGAGTCTGAAACGTTCCGGAAAGTATCCCTTATGTATTCCTCCGGGGTTACGGTTTCAATAATATTGGTTTCAACATTTATGGGATTACCTGAGATATAATGTTTGATTCTTTGACCGTTCACCACCTTCAGATTTGTGCCTTTGAAGTTGTTGATTTTTATGGCACCGGAACGATAGACCTCCTCGATAACGTAAGGACCTTCCCATTTAGAGAGAAGTTTTCCTGCAAAAAATCTTAAACGAGAGTTGTATAGCAATACATAATCACCTACATTAAACTCACGCTTTTGTATCCTTTTGTCATGCCATCTTTTAACTTTTTCTTTAAACAACTTGGCATTTTCATAGGCTTGGGTTCTCCATTCATCAAGTGAGCTAATATCAAATAACCTCTTCTCACCGGCAAGTTTGAAATCATAATTGAGTTCTTTAATAGCCCAATATGCCTTGTGTTCTAGTTCGAGAGGTAAGTGACATGCTTTTCCATAAACCATTTTATACGGAGACATACCCATAGGATTTTTATATGCAGTTCTATAGGCCCATAATGCATCATCAAGTTTCTTGGACCAATTCTTTCTAGATCTATTAACAGTCTTTTGCAAAATTAATTTGAGCTCTCTATTACTCAATTCTACTTGACCACTAGACTGTGGGTGATAAGGAGATGCAATTCTATGATTAACATCATATTTAGCAAGCATTTTACGGAAAGCACCATGAATAAAATGTGAACCACCATCAGTCATTAAATATCTAGGGACTCCAAATCTTGGAAAAATAACTTCTTTAAGCATTTTAATAGAAGTGTTATGATCAGCACTACTAGTTGGAATAGCTTCTACCCACTTAGTAACGTAATCAACAGCAACTAAAATATGTGTATATCCATTAGAGGAAGGAAAGGGTCCCATATAGTCAAAGCCCCAAACATCAAATGGTTCAATAACGAGTGAATAGTTCATAGGCATTTCTTGACGTCTACTAATATTACCAATTCTTTGACATTCATCACAAGATAAGACAAACTTACGGGCATCCTTGAAGAGAGTAGGCCAATAAAAACCAGATTGCAATACCTTATGTGCAGTTCTATCTCCAGCATGGTGTCCTCCATAAGCTTCGGAGTGACACTTGCGTAGGATCTGTTCCTGTTCATGCTCAGGTACACAACGTCTAATAACACCATCTACTCCTTCTTTATAAAGATGTGGGTCATCCCAAAAGTAATGCCTCAAATCATAGAAGAACTTTTTCTTTTGCTGGTATGTGAAACTAGGTGGTATAAACTTAGCAACAATGTAATTAGCATAATCAGCATACCATGGAGCAGTATGAGAAGCATTTATGACATTTAATTGCTCATCAGGAAAGCTATCATCAATAGGTAGTGGGTCATCAAGCACATTTTCTAACCTAGACAAGTTGTCTGCAACGGGGTTCTCAGCTCCCTTTCTATCAACAATATGTAAGTCAAATTCTTGTAGCAAGAGAACCCATCTAATAAGTCTAGGTTTAGCATCTTTCTTTTCCATGAGATATTTAATAGCAGCATGATCAGTGTGAATAGTTACTTTAGAATCAACAATATAAGGTCTGAACTTATCACAAGCAAATACAACTGCTAAGAATTCTTTTTCAGTGGTAGCATAATTTCTTTGAGCATTGTCTAGGGTTTTACTAGCATATTGAATAACATTTAATTTCTTATCAACTCTTTGCCCTAGAACAGCACCTACAGCATAATCACTAGCATCACACATAATTTCAAAGGGTAAATTCCAATCAGGTGGCTGAACAATAGGTGCAGAGATCAATGCTTTCTTAAGTATTTCAAATGCTTCTACACAATCATCATCAAAAACAAATGGTATATCTTTTTGTAATAAATTAGTCAGAGGCCGAGAAATTTTTGAGAAGTCCTTAATGAACCTCCTATAAAATCCGGCATGACCAAGGAAACTTCTTATACCTTTGATGTCCTTGGGACATGGCATCTTTTCAATAGCATCAACCTTGGCTTTATCAACCTCAATACCTCTTTCAGAAACTTTGTGCCCCAAGACAATACCTTCATTAACCATAAAGTGGCACTTTTCCCAATTCAAGACAAGATTAGTTTCTTCACATCTCTGCAAAACTCGATCAAGGTTGCTCAAGCAATCATCAAAAGAAGATCCATAGACGGAGAAATCGTCCATGAAAACCTCACAAATCTTTTCACAAAAGTCAGAGAATATAGCCATCATGCATCTTTGAAAGGTAGCAGGTGCATTACATAAACCAAAAGGCATACGTCTATAAGCAAAAGTACCAAAAGGGCATGTAAAAGTAGTCTTTGATTGATCTTTGGCTGACACAGGTATTTGAGAGAAACCAGAATAACCATCTAGAAAGCAAAAATGTGTATGTTTGGATAATCTTTCTAGCATTTGATCGATAAAAGGTAAGGGGTAATGATCCTTTTTAGTTGCCTTATTTAATTTGCGGAAATCAATTACCATCCTATAACCTGTAATAATTCTTTGAGGAATCAATTCATCTTTATCATTAGGAACAACAGTAATACCTCCCTTCTTAGGGACACAATGGACAGGACTTACCCACTGACTATCAGCAACGGGATAGATTATACCTGCCTCAAGGAGCTTTAGTATTTCCTTTCTTACCACTTCTTTCATTTTAGGATTCAGCCGTCGTTGATGATCACGAACTGGTTTAGCATCTTCTTCCAAATTAATTTTATGTTGACATAGAGTGGGACTAATGCCCTTAAGATCATCAAGAGTATACCCAATAGCAGCACGGTGCTTCTTCAGAGTTTTCAATAATCTCTCTTCCTCATGCTCTGAAAGGTTAGCACTAATAATAACAGGATATATCTTTTTCTCATCAAGATAAGCATATTTAAGAGTATCAGGTAACGGTTTAAGCTCAAACACGGGATCACCCTTGGGTGGAGGAGGATCCCCTAGGATTTCAACAGGTAAATTGTTTTTCAGAATAGGTTCCTGTTTAAAGAATACTTCATCTATTTCCCTTCTTTCATTCATAAACATATCATTTTCATGGTCTAGCAAATATTGTTCTAAAGGATCACTAGGAGGTACGGCAATAGAAGCAAGACCAATAATTTCATCCTTACTAGGTAATTCTTCTTCACGGTGTTGTCTACTAAATTTAGAGAAATTAAATTCATGAGACATATCATCTAAACCGATAGTAACAACATCCCTTTTGCAATCTATGGTAGCATTAACAGTGTTCAGGAAGGGTCCACCAAATATAATGGGACAAAAGCTATCTTGTGGGGAACCAAGAACAAGAAAATCAGCAGGATATTTAGTTATCCCACACAAGACTTCAACATCTCTAACAATTCCCATTGGTGAAATAGTATCTCTATTGGCAAGTTTAATTGTGACATCAATATCTTCTATCTCAGCAGGTGCAATATCATGCATAATTTCTTTATATAAGGAATGAGGTATTGCGCTACCACTAGCACCCATATCACATAAGCCATGATAACAATCATCTCCTATTTTAACAGAAATAACAGGCATGCCTACCACAGGTCTAGGTTTATCTTTAGCACAAGGTTTAGCAATTCTAGCAGTTTCATCACAGAAATAAATAACATGCCCATCAATATTATCAGACAAGAGATCTTTAACGATAGCAATATTAGGTTCAACTTTAACTTGCTCAGGAGGTGTATATGTTTTAATATTGCTTTTACGAACCACAGTTGAAGCTTTAGCATGATCCTTTATCCTAACAGGGAAAGGTGGTTTCTCAACATAAGAAGTAGGAACAATGGGATCATTATAAGTGACAATCTTTTCTTCAACTTTAATAGGTGCAGCTACTTTTACTTCTATGGGAGGATGATATTTAAACCACTTCTCCTTGGGGAGATCAACATAAGTAGCAAAAGATTCACAGAAAGAAGCTATTATCTCAGAGTCAAGTCCATATTTAGTGCTAAATTTACGGAAAACATCGGTATCCATAAAAGATTTAACACAATCAAAACTAGGTGTCATACCTGACTCCTTACCTTTGTCGAGGTCCCAGTCTTCAGAGTTGCGTTTAATTCTTTCCAATAAATCCCATTTGAATTCAATAGTCTTCATCATAAAAGAGCCAGCACAAGAAGTATCAAGCATGGTGCGATTGCTATCAGAAAGCCGAGCATAAAATTTTTGAATAATCATTTCTCTTGAGAGCTCATGATTGGGGCATGAATATAACATTGATTTAAGCCTCCCCCAAGCTTGAGCGATGCTTTCTCCTTCGCGAGGCCAAAAATTATATATATAATTGCGATCACGATGAACAAGATGCATAGGATAAAACTTCTGATGAAATTCCAATTTCAATCGTTTGTAATTCCAAGACCCCATATCATCACATAGCCTATACCATGTCGATGCATCTCCCTTCAAAGATAAAGGGAAGACCTTCTTCTTAACAACATCTCCGGGTACACCTGCAAGCTTAAATAATCCACAAACTTCATCCACATATATTAGATGCTCATCAGGATGTTTTGTTCCATCTCCTAAAAAGGGATTAGCTAGCAGTTTTTCTATCATACCCGAAGGAATTTCAAAGCAGACATTTTCATTTTCAGTAGGTTCAGTAGGTTGAGGAGCAACTCTTTGCTCTACTGGTCGGGGTGAAGATACCCCGAACAAGCCCCTCAGAGGATTACTTTCCATAGTAACAAGTGACAGTAAATTTCAGCACACTATATAAATTTTTCCTTACCAAATTCCACCTACCAAAGGCGCTTCACTCCCCGGCAACGGCGCCAGAAAAGAGTCTTGATGACCCACAAGTATAGGGGATCTATCGTAGTCCTTTCGATAAGTAAGAGTGTCGAACCCAACGAGGAGCAGAAGGAAATGATAAGCGGTTTCCAGCAAGGTATTCTCTGCAAGTACTGAAATAAGTGGTAACAGATAGTTTTGTGATAGGATAATTTGTAACGAGCAACAAGTAACAAAAGTAAATAAAGTGCAGCAAGGTGGCCCAATCCTTTTTGTAGCAAAGGACAAGCCTGGACAAACTCTTATATAGAGAAAAGCGCTCCCGAGGACACATGGGAATATCGTCAAGCTAGTTTTCATCACGTTCATATGATTCGCGTTCGGTACTTTGATAATTTGGTATGTGGGTGGACCGGTGCTTGGGTACTGTCCTTACTTGGACAAGCATCCCACTTATGATTAACCTCTATTGCAAGCATCCGCAACTACAACAAAAGTATTAAGGTAAACCTAACCATAGCATGAAACATATGGATCCAAATCAGCCCCTTACGAAGCAACGCATAAACTAGGGTTTAAGCTTCTGTCACTCTAGCAACCCATCATCTACTTATTACTTCCCAATGCCTTCCTCTAGGCCCAAACAATGGTGAAGTGTCATGTAGTCGACGTTCACATAACACCACTAGAGGAGAGACAACATACATCTCATCAAAATATCGAACGAATACCAAATTCACATGACTACTAATAGCAAGACTTCTCCCATGTCCTCAGGAACAAACGTAACTACTCACAAAGCATAAACATGTTCATAATCAGAGGGGTATTAATATGCATATAGGATCTGAACATATGATCTTCCACCAATTAAACCAACTAGCATCAACTACAAGGAGTAATTAACACTACTAGCAACCTACTAGCACCAATCCCGGACTTGGAGACAAGAATTGGATACAAGAGATGAACTAGGGTTTTGAGAGGAGATGGTGCTGATGAAGATGTTGATGGAGATTGCCCTCTCCCGATGAGAGGAGCGTTGGTGATGACGATGGCGATGATTTCCCCCTCCGGGAGGGAAGTTTCCCCGGCAGAACAGCTCCGCCAGAGCCCTAGATTGGTTCCGCCAAGGTTCCGCCTCGTGGCGGCGGAGTTTCGTCCGAGAAGATGGCTTATGATTTTTTCCCATCGAAAGACTTCATATAGCAGAAGATGGCCACCGGAGGGCCACCAGGGGGCCCACGAGGTAGGGGGCGCGCCCAGGGGGTAGGGCGCACACCCACCCTCGTGGGCAGGGTGTGGCCCCCCTGGTGAATTTCTTCCACTGAGTATTTTTTATATATTCTGAAAATGTCTTCCGTGAAGTTTCAGGACTTTTGGAGCTGTGCAGAATAGGTCTCTAATATTTGCTCCTTTTCCAGCCCAGAATCCCTGCTGCCGGCATTCTCTCTCTTTATGTAAACCTTGTAAAATAAGAGAGAATAGGCATAAGTATTGGTGACATAATGTGTAATAACAGCCCATAATGCAATAAATATCGATATAAAAGCATGATGCAAAATGGACGTATTATATGTCAACTACATGATCATGCAAAGCAATATGACAATGATGGTGCGTGTCATAATAACGGAACAATGGAAAGTTGCATGGCAATATATCTCGAAATGGCTATGGAAATGCCATAATAGGTAGGTATGGTGGCTGTTTTGGGGAAGATATAAGGAGGTTTATGTGTGATAGAGCATATCATATCACGGGGTTTGGATGCACCGGCGAAGTTTGCACCAACTCTCAATGTGAGAAAGGGCAATGCACGGTACCGAAGAGGCTAGCAATGATGGAAGGGTAAGAGCGCGCATAATCTATGGACTCAACATTAGTCATAAAGAACTCACATACTTATTGCAAAAATCTACAAGTATCAAAAACCAAGCACTACGCGCATGCTCCTAGGGGGGTAGATTGGTAGGAAAATACCATCGCTCGTCCCCGACCGCCACTCATTAGGAAGACAATCAAATAACACCTCATGCTTCAAATTTGTTACACAACGTTTACCATACGTGCATGCTACGGGACTTGCAAACTTCAACACAAGTATTCCTCAAATTCACAACTACCCAACTACCACAACTTTGATATCACCATCTCCATATCTCAAAACAATCATCAAGTATCAAACTTCTCTTAGTATTCAATGCACTTTATATGATAGTTTTTATTATATCCCTCTTGGATGCCCATCATATTAGGACTAAATTCATAACCAAAGCAAATTACCATGCTGTTTAGGACTCTCAAAATAATATAAGTGACGCATGAGATTTCATCTATTTCTATAAAATAAAATCACCACCATGCTTGAAAAAGATATAAGTGAAGCACTAGAGCAACAACAAACTACTCCGAAGGATATAAGTGAAGATCAATGAGTAGTCAAATAGTTATGCAACTATGTGAAGACTCTCTAACATTTAATAATTTCAGATCTTGGTATTTTATTCAAACAGCAAGCAAAACTAAAAAAAATGACGCTCCAAGCAAAACACGTATCATGTGGTAAATAAAAATATAGCTCCAAGTAAAGTTACCGATGAACGAAGACGAAAGAGGGGATGCCTTCCGGGGAATCCCCAAGCTTAGGCTCTTGGTTGTCCTTGAATATTACCTTGGGGTGCCTTTGGCATCCCCAAGCTTAGGCTCTTGCCACTCCTTATTCCATAGTCCATCGAATCTTTACCCAAAACTTGAAAACTTCACAACACAAAACTTAACAGAAAACTCGTGAGCTCCGTTAGCGAAAGAAAACAAAACACCACTTCAAGGTACTGTAATGGACTCATTATTTATTTATATTGGTGTTAAACCTACTGTATTCCAACTTCTCTATGGTTTATAAACTATTTTATTAGCCATAGATTCATCAAAATAAGCAAACAACACACGGAAAACAGAATCTGTCAAAAACAGAACAGCCTGTAGTAATCTGTACCTAACGCAAACTTATGGAACCCCAAAAAGTCTAAAATAACTTTCTGGACATGAGTAATTTATCTATTAATCATCTGCAAAAAATAATTAACTAAATAGCACTCTCCAACAAAAATGGCAGCAATTCTCGTGAGCGCTAAAGTTTCTGTTTTTTACAGCAAGATCAACAAGACTTTCCCCAAGTCTTCCCAAAGGTTCTACTTGGCACAAACACTAATTAAAAGCATAAAACCACATATAAACAGAGGCTAGATGAATTATTTATTACTAAACAGGAACAAAAAGCAAGGACCTAAAATAAAATTGGGTAGCCTCCCAACAAGCGCTATCGTTTAATGCCCCTAGCTAGGCATGATGATTTCAATCATGCTCACATAAAAGATAAGAATTGTAACATAAAGAGAGCATCATGAAGAATATAACTGGCACATTTAAGTCTAACCCACTTCCTATACATAGGGATTTTGTGAGCAAACAACTTATGGGAACAATAATTAACTAGCATAGGCAGGCAAAACAAGCATAGCTTCAAGATTTTCAACATGTAGAGAGGAAACTTGATATTATTGCAACTCCTACAAGCATATATTCCTTCCTCATAATAATTTTCATTAGCATAATGAATGAATTCAACAATATAACTATCACATAAAGCATTCTTTTCATGATCTACAAGCATAGAAATATCATTACTCTCCACATAAGCAAATTTCTTCTCATGAATAGTAGTGGGAGCAAACTCAACAAAATAACTATCATGTGAGGCATAATCAAATTGAAAGTTAAAATCATGATGACAAGTTTCATGGATATCATTATTCTTTATAGCATACAAGTCATCACAATAATCATCATAGATAGCAACTTTGTTCTCATAATCAATTGGAACCTCTTCCGGAATAGTGGATTCATCACAAAATAAAGTCATGACCTCTCCAAATCCAATTTCATCAATATAATCATCATAGATAGGAGGCATGCTTTCATCATAATAAATTTGCTCATCAAAACTTGGGGGACAAAAAATATCATATTCATCAAACATAGCTTCCCCAATCTTGTGGCTTTGCATATCATTAGCATCATGGATATTCAAGGAATTCATACTAACAACGTTGCAATCATGCTCATCATTCAAATTTTTAGTGCCAAACATTTTAATGCATTCTTCTTCTAACACTTTGGCACAATTTTCCTTTCCATCATACTCACGAAAGATATTACAAAGATGAAGCGTATGAGGCAAACTCAATTCCATTTTTTTGTAGTTTTCTTTTATAAACTAAAATAGTGCTAAAACAAGAAACAAAAAGATTCGATTGCAAGATCTAAAGATATACCTTCAAGCGCTAACCTCCCCGGCAACGGCGCCAGAAAAGAGCTTGATGTCTACTACACAACCTTCTTCTTGTAGACGTTGTTGGGCCTCCAAGTGCGGAGGTTTGTAGGACAGTAGCAAATTTCCCTCAAGTGGATGACCTAAGGTTTATCAATCCGTGGGAGGCGTAGGATGAAGATGGTCTCTCTCAAGCAACTCTGCAACCAAATAACAAAGAGTCTCTTGTGTCCCCAACACACCCAATACAATAGTAAATTGTATAGGTGCACTAGTTCGGCGAAGAGATGGTGATAAAAGTGCAATATGGATAGTAGATAATGGTTTTTGTAATCTTGAAAATATAAAAACAGTAAGGTAACTAATGATAAAAGTGAGCACAAACAGTATTTCAATGCATTGAAACAAGGCCTAGGGTTCATACTTTCACTAGTGCAAGTTCTCTCAACAATAATAACATAATTGGATCATATAACTATCCCTCAACGTGCAACAAAGAGTCACTCCAAAGTCACTAATAGCGGAGAACAAACAAAGAGATTATGGTAGGGTATGAAACCACCTCAAAGTTATTTTTTCCAATCAATCCGTTGGGCTATTCCTATAAGTGTCACAAACAGCCCTAGAGTTCGTACTAGAATAACACCTTAAGACACAAATCAACCAAAACACTAATGTCACCTAAATACTCCAATGTCACCTCAAGTATCCGTGGGTATGATTATACGATATGCATCACATAATATCAGATTCATCTATTCAACCAACACATAGAACCTCAAAGAGTGCCCCAAAGTTTCTACCGGAGAGTCAAGACGAAAACGTGTGCCAACTCCTATGCATAGATTCCTGAGGTCACGGAACCCGCAAGTTGATCACCAAAACATACATCAAGTGGATCATAGAATACCCCATTGTCACCACAGGTATCCCATGCAAGACATACATCAAGTGTTCTCAAATCCTTAAAGACTCAATCCGATAAGATAACTTCAAAGGGAAAAGTCAATCCATTACAAGAGAGTAGAGGGGGAGAAACATCATAAGATCCAACTATAATAGCAAAGCTCGCGGTACATCAAGATCGTACCACCTCAAGAACACGAGAGAGAGAGAGAGAGAAGAGAGAGATCAAACACATAGCTACTGGTACATACCCTTAGCCCCGAGGGAGAACTACTCCCTCCTCATCATGGAGAGCGTCGGGATGATGAAGATGGCCACCAGAGAGGGATGATAACCCACAAGTATAGGGGATCGCAACAGCTTTCGAGGGTAGAGTATTTAACCCAAATTTATTGATTCGACACAAGGGGAGCCAAAGAATATTCTCAAGTATTAGCAGCTGAGTTGTCAATTCAACCACACCTGGAAACTTAGTATCTGCAACAAAGTGTTTAGTAGCGAATTAATATAATAGTGGCGGTAGCGGCAACAAAAGTAAAGACAGCAAAAGTAATGTTTTTGGTATTTTGTAGTGATTGTAACAGTAGCAGCGGGAAAGTAAATAAGCGTGGACCAGTATATGGAAAACTCATAGGCACCGGATCGGTGATGGATAATTATGCCGGATGTGGTTCATCATGTAACAGTCATAACATAGGGTGACACAGAACTAGCTCCAATTCATCAATGTAATGTAGGCATGTATTCCGTATATAGTCATACGTGCTTATGGAAAAGAACTTGCATGACATCTTTTGTCCTACCCTCCCGTGGCAGCAGGGTCCTATTGGAAACTTACGGATATTAAGGCCTCCTTTTAATAGAGAACCGAAACAAAGCATTAGCACATAGTGAATACATGAACTCCTCAAACTATGGTCATCACCGGGAGTGGTCCTGATTATTGTCACTTCGGGGTTGCCGGATCATAACACATAGTAGGTGACTATAGACTTGCAAGATAGGATCTAGAACTCACATATATTCATGAAAACATAATAGGTTCAGATCTGAAATCATGGCACTCGGGCCCTAGTGACAAGCATTAAGCATAGCAAAGTCATAGCAACATCAATCTCGGAACATAATGGATACTAGGGGTCAAACCCTAACAAAACTAACTCGATTACATGATAAATCTCATCCAACCCATCACCATCCAGCAAGCCTACGATGCAATTACTCATGCACGGCGGTGAGCATCATGAAATTGGTGATGGAGGATGGTTGATGATGACGACGGCGACGAATCCCCCTCTCCGGAGCCCCGAACGGACTCCACATCAGCCCTCCCGAGAGGTTTTAGGGCTTGGCGACGGCTCGTATCGTAAAACGCGATGATTTCTTCTCTCTGATTTTTTTCTCTCCGAAAGCAAATATATAGAGTTGGAGTTGGCGTCGGAGGGTCAACAGGGGGCCCATGAGGTAGGGGCTACACCCTAGGGGGGGCGCCCCCCCACCCTCGTGGAAAGGGTGTGGGCCCCTTGGTCTTCATATTTAGCGAGGATTTTTTATTATTTTTTCTAAGACCTCACATGGAGTTTCAGGTCATTCCGAGAATATTTGTTTTCTGCACATAAAACAACACCATGGTAATTCTGCTGAAAACAGCGTCAGTCCGGGTTAGTTCCATTCAAATCATACAAGTTAGAGTCCAAAACAAGGGCAAAAGTGTTTGGAAAAGTAGATACGACGGAGACGTATCAACTCCCCCAAGCTTAAACCCTTGCTTGTCCTCAAGCAATTCAGTTGACAAACTGAAAGAAAGAAAGAAAAACTTTTACAAACTCTGTTTGCTCTTGTTGTTGTAACTATGTCAAGCCAGCATTCAAGTTTTCAGCATAGATCATAACTAACCATATTTGCAATAATTCTCAGGTCTCATCATTACTCATATCAATAGCATAATCAACTAGCAAGTAATAATAATAAATCTCAGAAGACAAAACTTTCTCAAAACAATCGCAATATGATATAACAAGATGGTATCTCGCTAGCCCTTTCTGAGAACGCAAAACATAAACGCAGAGCACCTTTAAAGATCAAGGACTGACTAGACATTGTAATTCATGGTAAAAGAGATCCAATCATAGTCATACCAAACATAAATTAATAATGATGAATGCAAATGACGGCTGTGCTCTCCAGCTAGTGCTTTTTAATAAGAGGGTGATGACTCAACATAAAAGTAAATGGATAAGCCCTTCGCAAAGGGAAGCGGGGATTTGTAGAGGTGCTAGAGCTCGGTTTTGAAATAGAGATAAATTGTATTTTGAGCGGTATACTTTCATTGTCAACGTAACAACTAAGAGATGGCGATATCTTCCATGCTAAACACATTATAGGCGGTTCCCAAACAGAATGGTAAAGTTTATACTCCCCCTGCACCAACAAACATCAATCCATGGCTTGCTCGAAACAACGAGTGCCTCCAACATACATCAGGTCCCAGGGGGAGTTTTGTTTGCAATTAATTTTGATTTAGTTTGCATAAACATGGGACTGGGCATCCCGGTGACCAGCCATTTTCTCGTGAGTGAGGAGCGGAGTCCACTCCTCTTGAGAATAACCCGCCTAACACGGAAGATAAGGAAAACCTTTGTTGATACATGAGCTATTCTAGCATACAAAACAGAATGTTTATTTGAAGGTTTAGAGTTTGGCACATACAAATTTACTTGGAACGGCAGGTAGATACCGCATATAGGAAGGTATGGTGGACTCATCTGGAATAACATTGGGGTTTAAGGGATTGGATGCACAAGTAGTATTCCCGCTTAGTACAAGTGAAGGCTAGCAAAAGACTGGGAAGCGACCAACTAGAGAGCGACAACGGTCATGTACATGCATTAAAATTAATAAACATTGGATGCAAGCATGAGTAGGATATAATCCACCATGAACATAAATATCATGAAGGCTATGTTGATTTTGTTTCAACTACATGCGTGAACATGTGCCAAGTCAAGTCACTTAAATCATTCAAAGGAGGATACCACCCCATCATACCACATCACAATCATCTCAATAGCATGTTGGCATACAAGGTAAATCATTATAACTCATAGCTAATCAAGCATGGCACAAGCAACTCTGATCTCTAATTGTCATTGCAAACATGTTTATTCATAATAAGCTGAATATAGAACGACGGGCTCTTCATATTTACAAAAACAAAAGAGGTCGAGTTCATACCAGCTTTTCTTATCTCAGTCAGTCCATCATATATCATCATAATTGCCTTTCACTTGCACGACCGAACGGTGTGAATAATAATAAGAGTGTACGTGCATTGGACTAAGCTGGAATCTGCGAGCATTCAATAAATAGGAGAAGACAAGGCAGTATGGGCTCTTGGTTAAATCAACAATAATGCATATGAGAGACACTTCAACAATTTAACTATGGTCTTCTCCTACTGACCCCCAAATAAAAGAAAAGAAATAAAACTATTTACACGGGAAAGCTCCCAACAAGCAAAAGAAGAACGGGAAATATTTTTGGGTTTTCTTTTTAATTATTACTACTACAGCAGAAAAATAAACTACTACTAATTTTTTTGGTTTTTCTTAAGGTTTAACAAGCACACAAGAAGAAAGCAGGAAAAAGAAAATAAACTAGCATGGATGATACAATGAAAAAGTATGAGCACCGACATCTAGTAACGAGTGTGTGTGAACATAAATGTAATGTTGGTGAGAAATACGTACTCCCCCAAGCTTAGGCTTTTGGCCTAAGTTGGTCTATGGCCACGGCTGGCCTGGCGGATATCCATAATAATAGTTGTTGGGGTCATACTGTGATGAGGAGGAATAGTTGGGATCATATTGTGTTGAAGAAGAAGACTCTGACTGCCACTGGCTTACAGTCATCTCTGGATCCCAAGAATAAATAGATTGTCGTGGAGGCTCATCGTGTGGTTCCTGTTCTGGCTCCTCAGTAGGTGCAGGGTTCCGGTAGGCGTGAATAGCCGTCAACGGAACAAGGTACGTGCCTACAGTCAAATCAAACAAAGAAGGAGCAGGCAAGGTGATAGTCTCAGGATGATGTTTATTAAAGAACAATTGATATCTAAGCTCCCCTGCCCTATTTTTAACAATAAAATCATGTGCCACCATACTTTTATGATCTAGATAAACACAGGGTAGCACTTTTTCTTCCTTCTCAGCATGCCTAATAGGTATGTTAAAATGTGCGGCTAGGCGTGTGGCATAGATGCCTCCAAAGATGGGGCCCTTAGTACGGTTCATATTTAACCGTCTAGCAATAATACCGCCCAAACTAAAAGTGTTATCACTATATAAACCTTGGAGCAGAATAATTAAATCAGGGATACTCAGGTTTCCAGAATTTCCGCGTCTAATTAAACAACGACTAGCAAATAATGCAAAGTAACGCAAAACTGGAAAATGTATGCTAGTGATTCGTGCATCGGAAACCTTCTTGGTTTCTCCTACAGTGATATTATCAATAAACCCAGCCACATCATCATGATGTGGTTCTTATGTCTTGCCCCCAAAAGGGACTAAACAAATTTGACAGAAATCATAAAGTGACATCTCCTTAGGCTCATCATATAAATGAAATTCCACTGTAGGTGGTGAGTTCCTAGGATGAAAATAAAAGTTTTGCACAAAGGTATTTGTGAGTAAGAGATACTGATCACATTGGTCATGGCGGAAAGCGGTGAGGCCTGCATTGTGAACCAATTCATAGAAATCTTCATAGATACCGGCTGCTCTCAAGAAATCTTCAGAAGGCCATTCACACGCCCGAATCTCCGCGGTGCATGGAAAATTATACTTAGGCATAGGTGCCTTTTCCTTTGAGCTTTGGCTTGATGAGCCCCTCAATAATCTCCTCATCATTTTTCAAGGAACAATCTCCCCAAGCAGTTTTGCGAGAGGTGCTTTGAGAAAGGAGATCGAAAATCGCAGCAAAAGTGGCTGGAACTCGTGCTTGAGTTGGTTTTTCGGGTTTGTGCGAGGTAGAGAAAGAATATGGGTGATGGGATAAGTGGATGAGGGCCACCATGGGCCCACGAGGCAGGGAGCGCGCCCTATAGGGGGCGCGCCCACCACCCTCATGACCAGGTGGCAGCTCCTCTCGCGGTAATTTTTGCACAGTAAATCCTCAAATATTCCCGAAAAAATCATATTAAATTGGCATGGCATTCTGAGGACTTTTATTTTCGGGATATTTTTATATTGCACGGATAAGTCAGGAACAGACAAAAAAATACTATTTTTACTTTATTTAATATAAATAACAGAAAGTATAAAGAGGGTGCATAAGTTTGTGCTTCTAGTTTCATCCATCTCATGCTCATCAAAAAGAATCCACTAACAAGGTTGATCAAGTCTTGTTAACAAACTCATTCCGATAATCATGAAACCGGAGAAATTTCGAATAACACTAAGTTACCTCAACGGGGATATGCACATCCCCAATAATAAGAATAGCATAGTTCTTCTTAACAGTTGGTAGAGGAAATTCAAAACCTCCAAATATAATCGATGGAATTTTTCCAATAGAGTTGATACTATGAACTTGAGGTTGTTTCCTCGGAAAGTGTACCATATGCTCATTACCATTAACATGAAAACTGACATTGCCTTTGTTGCAATCAATAACAGCCCCTGCAGTATTAAGAAAAGGTCTTCCAAGAATAATAGACATACTATCATCCTCGGGAATATCAAGAATAACAAAGTCCGTTAAAATAGTAACGTTTGCAACCACAACAGGCACATCCTCACAAATACCGATAGGTATAGCAGTTGATTTATCAGCCATTTGCAAAGATATTTCAGTAGGTGTCAACTTATTCAAGTCAAGTCTACTATATAAAGAAAGAGGCATAACACTAACACCGGCTCCAAGATCACATAAAGCAATTTTAATATAATTTATTTTAATGGAGCAGGGTATAGTAGGTACTCCGGAGTCTCCAAGTTTCTTTGGTATTCCACCCTTAAAAGTATAATTAGCAAGCATGGTGGAAATCTCAGCTTTCGGTATCTTTCTTTTATTAGTAATGATATCTTTCATATATTTAGCATAAGGATTTGTTTTGAGCACATCAGTTAATCTCATACGCAAAAAGATAGGCCTAATCATTTCAGCAAAGCGCTCAAAATCCTCATCATCCTTTTTCTTGGATGGTTTCGGAGGAAAAAGCGTGGGTTTCTGAACCCAAGGTTCCCTTTCTTTACCATGTTTCCTAGCAACAAAGTCTCTTTTATCATAATGTTGATTCTTTGATCGTGGGTTATCAAGATCAACAGCAGGTTCAGTTTCTACATCATTGTCATTACTAGGTTGAGTATCATCATGAACATCAGCATTAACATTTTTAGTAGGTTCATGTTCATTACCAGATTGTGTTTCAGCATCAGACATAGAGATATCATTTGGATTATCAGGTGGTTCAGCAATAGGTTCACTAGAAGTTTGCATAGTTCTATCATTTTTCTTTTTCTTCTTTCTACAAGAACTAGGAACATCAATATTATTTCTTTGAGAATCTTGCTTGATTCTCTTAGGGTGGCCTTCATGATACAAAGGTTCCTGAGTCATTCTACCAGTTCTAATAGCCACTCTAACTTCATAATCATTTTTCTTACTATTCATTTCATTAAGCACTTCTTTTTGAGCTTTAAGTACTTGTTCTACTTGGGTGGTGACCATAGAAGCATGTTTGCTAATAAGTTTAAGTTCACCTTTAATATCAGCCATATAATCACCCAAGCATCTAATCATACAAGCATTTTCTTTTAATTGTCTACCAAAATAAGCATTGAAGTCATCTTGCTTATACATAAATTTATCAAACTCATCCAAGCATTGACTAGCAATTTTAGTAGGAGGGACTTCAGCTTTATCATATCTATAGAGAGAATTTACCTTTACTACCTGTGTCGGGATATCGGGATCAGAAAGTTCTTCAATAAATAAATAGTTGAGATCATAGGTTTCTTCAACAGGCGATGAATTAAGACCATGTATTTCTTCAATAGGAGGTAAATTCTTAACGTCTTCAGCTTTAATACATTTTTCTTTCATAGATTTCTTTGCCTCTTGCATATCTTCAACACTGAGAAATAAAACACCTCTCTTCTTCGGAGTTGGTTTAGGAATAGGCTCAGTAATTGGAGCAGGAGTCGGCTCAGGAGCTGGCTCAGGAGGTGCCCAATTATTTTCATTTGTCAACATATTATTCAATAGAATTTCAGCTTCATCCGGTGTTCTTTCCCTGAAAAGAGAACCAGCACAACTATCCAGGTAATCTCTGGAAGCATCGATTAGTTCGTTATAAAAGTTATCAAGTATTTCAGGTTTCTTGAGAGGATGATCAGGCAAAGCATTAAGTAACTTGAGAAGCCTCCCCCAAGCTTGTGGGAGACTCTCTTCTTTAATTTGCACAAAGTTGTATATTTCCCTTAAAGCAGCTTGTTTCTTATGAGCAGGGAAATATTTAGCAGAGAAGTAATAAATCATATCCTAGGGACTACGCACACAACCAGGATCAAGAGAATTAAACCATATCTTAGCATCGCCCTTTAATGAGAACGGAAATATTTTGAGTAAATAGAGGTAACGTGATCTCTCATTATTAGTGAACAGGGCAGCTATATCATTTAATTTAGTAAGACGTGCCACAACAGTTTTGGAATCATAGCCATAGAACGGATCAGATTCAACCAAAGCAATTATATCAGGATCAACAGAGAATTCATAATCTTTATCAGGAACACATATAGGTGAAGTAGCAAAAGCAGGATCGGGTTTCATTTTATCTCTAAATGGTTCTTTGTTCCATTTAATTAATAACCTCTTAAGCTCATATCTATCTCTGCAAGCTAAAATAGCTAAAGAAGCATCTTGATCAAATAAATAACCCTCAGGAATAACAGGCATATTTTCATCATCACTATCATCATCGTATTCAGATTCAATAATGTCTTTTTCTCTAGCCCTAGCAAGTTGTTCTTCTAGAAAGTCACTAAGTGGAACAGTAGTATCAGGCATAGAAGCAGTTTCATCATAAGTATCATGCATAACAGAAGTGGCATAATCAATAACATGCGACATATCAGAACGAATAGCAAAAGCAGATGTAGATGTCGCAAACTTACTCATCACAGAAGGTGAATCAAATGCAGAGCTGGAAGGTAGTTCCTTACCTCCCCTCGTAGTTGAGGGATAGATCTTGGTTTTTGGATCTCTCAAGTTCTTCACAGTGTCCAGCAGATATAAATCCCAAGTGACTCAAAGAATAGAGCTATGCTCCCCGGCAACGGCGCCAGAAATTAGTCTTGATAACCCACAAGTATAGGGGATCGCAACAGCTTTCGAGGGTAGAGTATTTAACCCAAATTTATTGATTCGACACAAGGGGGGCCAAAGAATATTCTCGAGTATTAGCAGCTGAGTTGTCAATTCAACCACACCTGGAAACTTAGTATCTGCAGCAAAGTGTTTAGTAGCGAATTAATATAATAGTGGCGGTAGCGGCAACAAAAGTAAAGACAGCAAAAGTAATGTTTTTGGTATTTTGTAGTGATTGTAACAGTAGCAGCGGGAAAGTAAATAAGCGTGGACCAGTATATGGAAAACTCATAGGCACCGGATCGGTGATGGATAATTATGCCGGATGTGGTTCATCATGTAACAGTCATAACATAGGGTGACACAGAACTAGCTCCAATTCATCAATGTAATGTAGGCATGTATTCCGTATATGGTCATACGTGCTTATGGAAAAGAACTTGCATGACATCTTTTGTCCTACCCTCCCGTGGCAGCAGGGTCCTATTGGAAACTTAGGGATATTAAGGCCTCCTTTTAATAGAGAACCGGAACAAAGCATTAGCACATAGTGAATGCATGAACTCCTCAAACTATGGTCATCACCGGGAGTGGTCCTGATTATTGTCACTTCGGGGTTGCCGGATCATAACACATAGTAGGTGACTATAGACTTGCAAGATAGGATCTAGAACTCACATATATTCATGAAAACATAATAGGTTCAGATCTGAAATCATGGCACTCGGGCCCTAGTGACAAGCATTAAGCATAGCAAAGTCATAGCAACATCAATCTCGGAACATAATGGATACTAGGGATCAAGCCCTAACAAAACTAACTCGATTACATGATAAATCTCATCCAACCCATCACCGTCCAGCAAGCCTACGATGCAATTACTCACGCACGGCGGTGAGCATCATGAAATTGGTGATGGAGGATGGTTGATGATGACGACGGCGACGAATCCCCCTCTCCGGAGCCCCGAACGGACTCCAGATCAGCCCTCCTGAGAGGTTTTAGGGCTTGGCGGCGGCTCCGTATCGTAAAATGCGATGATTTCTTCTCTCTGATTTTTTTCTCTCCGAAAGCGAATATATAGAGTTGGAGTTGGCGTCGGAGGGTCAATAAGGGGCCCACGAGGTAGGGGGCATGCCCTAGGGGGGCGCCCCCACCCTCGTGGAAAGGGTGTGGGCCCCTGGTCTTCATATTTGGAGAGGATTTTTTATTATTTTTTCTAAGACCTCCCGTGGAGTTTCAGGTCATTCTGAGAATAATTGTTTTCTGCACATAAAAGAACACCATGGTAATTCTGCTGAAAGCAGCGTCAGTCCGGGTTAGTTCCATTCAAATCATACAAGTTAGAGTCCAAAACAAGGGCAAAATTGTTTGGAAAAGTAGATACGACGGAGATGTATCAAGGGATTCCCCCTCTCGCAGGGTGCCGGAACGGGTCTAGATTGGTTTTCGGTGGCTACGGAGGCTTCTGGCGGCGGAACTCCCGATCTATTGTGCTCCCTGAAGTTTTTAGGGTATATGGGTATATATGGGAGGAAGAAGTACGTCGGTGGACCTCCAGGTTGTCCACGAGGCAGGGGCGCACCTAGGGGGTGGGCGCGCCCCCCACCCTCGTGGGCAGCCCGGGACTCTCCTGGTCCATCTCTGATACTCTGTGGGCTTCTTCTGGTCCAAAAATAAGTTCCGTGAAGTTTCAGGTCAATTGTACTCCGTTTGATTTTCCTTTTCTGAGATACTCTAAAGAAGGAAAAAAACAGAAACTTGCACTAGGCTCTGGGTTAATAGGTTAGTCCCAAAAATAATATAAAAGTGTTTAATAAAGCCCATAAACATCCAAAATAGATAATATAATAGCATGGAACAATCAAAAATTATAGATACGTTGGAGACGAATCAGGGCCTCATATGGGTCGAAAGACGTCATGGACCATACATGGGTCGGAAGTTAAAACGGGCTGGAATTATATTGGACGGCCCAGATGAAGCTATTGGGCCTAATTCAGATAGGCCGTAAACGGGCCCTGGGTTAGAGGGCTGTAAATGGGCTATATGCGAATAGGTCGTTAACACGCTTGCCGTGGGCTGGCCCGCCACCTTTTGACCAAATCAAACGGGCCGGCCTTTTCACAGGAATGGGCCTCTATTGGGTCGTGCCACTGCCGACGTATCATAGGCGCTTTGGGTCCAATGAGTGGATGACATCTGTCCCAACAGTGAGCCGATACATGTTTCCTCCAGCCAATGATGATTTTACACGTGGAAAATCCCCATTGGTCGGGGCTGTTAATGGGTTATCGGATCCAAAACCGGACCCGATAGCTTAACGGCGTTCCGTTACGGTGGATGCCACATGTCGGTCACCCTTGATGAAAGAACTTCTGTGACGCGCGATTTATCATCATGGAACTGGACACTTCCGTGATGATAATTTTCGTAATGTCATGGAACACTTCTACGACAGCACAGGTATGACTATCTTGATTCTTTCATAAAATCGTCATGGATGTACATGCATGACAGAAAACGTGGTCTACTGTGACAAACACGTATCATCACAGAAGTGTGTTTTTTGTAGTGACGGGTGCAAGACAGTTTTGCACATGCGGAATACTCAAGTTAAACTTGACGAGCCTAGCATGTACAGACATGGCCTCAGAATGCTAGTGACCGAAAGGTCGAACGTGAATCATATAGTATATATGATCAACATAGAGATGTTCACCATTGATGACTACTCCATCTCACGTGATGATCGGACATGGATTAGTTGATTTGGATCGCTTATCATTTAGATGACTTGAGGGATGCCTATCTAAGTGGGAGTTCTTAAGTAATTTGATTAATTGAACTTAATTTATCATGAACTTAGTCATGATAGTATTTGCGTATCTATGTTGTAGATCAATGGCCCATGCTACCATTCCCCTGAATTTTAATGCATTCCTAGAGAAAGCTAAGTTGAAAGATGATGGTAGCAACTACACATACTGGGTATGTAACTTGAGGATTATCATCATTGCCACACAGAAGAATTATGTCCTTGATGCACCGCTAGGTGAAAGGCCTGCTGCAGGAGCAGATGCTGATGTTTTGAACATCACGCAAGCTCGATATGATGACTACTCGATAGTTCAGAGTGTCATGCTTTACGGCTTAGAATCGGGACTTCAAAGACACTTTGAACGTCATGGAGCATATGATATGTTCCAGGGGTTGAAGTTAATATTTCAAGCAAATGCCCGAGTTGAGAGATATGGAGTCTCCAACAAGTTCTATAGTTGCAAGATGGAGGAGAATAGTTCTGTCGGTGAACACATACTCAAAATGTCCGGGTATCATAATCACTTGACTCAGCTGGGAGTTAATCTTCCAAATGATAGTGTTATTGACATAGTTCTTCAATCACTGCCACCAAGCTATAAAGGCTTCGTGATGAACTATAATATACAAGGGATGGAGAAGACAATTCCCGAGCTCTTTGCAATCCTCAAAGCTAAAGATGTATTAATTAAGAAGGAGCATCAAGTGTTGATGGTTAACAAGACCACTAGTTTCAAGAAAAACGGCAAGGGAAAGAAGGGGAACTTCAAAAAGAATGGCAAGCAAGTTGCCACTCCCGGTAAGAAGCCCAAAGCTGGACCTAAGCCTGAAACTAAGTGCTTCGACTGCAAAGGGACTGGTCACTAGAAGAAGAACTGCCCCAAGTATTTGGCGGATAAGAAGGATGGCAAATTGAACAAAGGTACATTTGATATACATGCTATTGATGTGTACCTTACTAATGCTCGTAGTAGCGCTTGGGTATTCGATACTGGTTCGATTGCTCATATTTGTAACTCGAAACAGGAGCTACGGATTAAACGAAGATTGGCTAAGCACGAGGTGATGATGCGTGTCAGGAATGGTTCCAATGTTGATGTGATCGTTGTTGTCATGCTACCTCTACATCTACCTTCGGGATTAGTTTTGGACCTGAATAATTGTTATTTGGTGTCGGCTTTGAGCATGAACATTATATCTGGATCTTGTTTAGTGCGAGACGGTTATTCATTTAAATCAGAGAATAATGGTTGTTCTATTTATATGAGTAATATCTTTTATGGTCATGCACCCGTGAAGAGTGGTCTATTTCTGTTTAATCTCGATTGTGGTGATACACATATTCATAACATTGATGCCAAAAGAAGCAAAGTTGATAATGATAGTGCACCATATTTGTGGCACTGCCGTTTAGGTCATATTGGTGTAAAGCGCATGAAGAAACTCCATGCAGATGAGGTTTTGGAATCACTTGATTATGAATCATTTGATACTTATGAACCATGCCTCATGGGCAAGATGACTAAAACTCTGTTCTCCAAAACAATGGAGCGAGCCAACGACTTATTGGAAATAATGCATACCGATGTATGCGATCCAATGAGTGTTGAGGCACGTGGCGGGTATCGTTATTTTCTGACCTTCACAGATGGTTTGAGCAGATATGGGTATATCTACTAAATGAAACACAAGCCTGAAACATTTGAAAAGTTTAAAGAATTTCATAGTGAAGTGGAGAATCGTCGTAACAAGAAAATAAAGTTTCTACGATCTGATCTCAGAGGCGAATGTTTGAGTTACGAGTTTGGCCTTCATTTAAAACAATGTGGAATAGTTTCACAACTCACGCCACCTGGAACACCACAGCATAATGATGTGTCTGAATGTTGTAACCGTACTTTATTAGATATGGTGTGATGTATGATGTCTCTTACTGATTTACTACTATCGTTTTCGGGTTATGCATTAGAGACGGTTGCATTCACGTTAAATAGGGCACCTTCTAAATCCGTTGAGACGACACCATATGAACTGTGGTTTGGCAAGAAACCTAAGATGTCGTTCCTTAAAGTTTGGGGTTGTGACACTTATGTCAAAAGGCTTTAGCCTGATAAGCTTGAACCCAAATCAGAGAAGTGCATCTTCATAGGATACCCTAAGGAAACAATTGGGTACACCTTCTACCACAGATCCGAAGGCAAGATTTTTGTTGCCAAGAATGGAACATTTCTAGAGACGGAGATTCTCTCGAAAGAAATGAGTGGGAGGAAAGTAGAACTTGATGAGGTAATTGTACCTTCTCTCAATTTGGAAAGTAGCACAAAAGAGAAATCTGTTCCCGTGATGCCTACACCAAATAGAGAGGAAGCTAGTGATGATGATCATGAAACTTCAGATCAAGTTACTACTGGACCTGTAGGTTGAACAGAGCATGTTCTGCACCAGAGTGGTACGGTAATCCTGTTCTCGAAGTCATGTTACTAGACCATGGTGAACCTATGAACTATGAAGAAGCTATGATGAGCCCAGATTCCGATAAATGGCTTGAGGCCATGAAATCTGAGATAGGATCCATGTATGAGAACAAAGTTTGGACTTTGGTTGACTTGCCAGATGATCGGCGAGCGATAGAGAATAAATGGATCTTCAAGAAGAAGATTGAAGTTGATGGTAATGTTACTGTCTACAAAGCTCGACTTGTCGCGAAAGGTTTTCGACAAGTTCAAGAAGTTGACTATGATGAGACTTTCTCACCCGTAGCAATGTTTAAGTCTGTCTGAATCATGTTAGCAATTCCCGCATTTTATGATTATGAAATCTGGCAAATCGACATCAAAACTATATTCCTTAATGGATTACTTAAAGAAGAGTTGTATATGATGCAACCAGAAGGTTTTGTCGATCCTGAAGGTGCTAACAAAGTGTGCAAACTCCAGCGATCCATCTATGGACTGGTGCAAGCATCTCGGAGTTGGAATATACGCTTTGATGAGGTGATCAAAGCATATTGTTTTATATAGACTTTCGGAGAAGCCTGTATTTACAAGAAAGTGAGTGGGACCTCTATAGCATTTCTAATATTATATGTGGATAACATATTGTTGATTGGAAATGATGTAGAATTTCTGGATAGCATAAAAGGATACTTGAATAAGAGTTTTTCAATGAAAGACCTCAGTGAAGCTGCTTATATATTGGGCATCAAGATCTATAGAGATAGATCAAGACGCTAAATAGGACTTTCAGAAAGCACATACCTTTATAAAGTTTTGAAGAAGTTCAAAATGGATCAGTCGAAGAAAGGGTTCTTGCCTGTATTGCAAGGTGTGAAATTGAGTCAGAGTCAAAGCCTGACCACTGCAGAAGATAGAGAGGAAATGGAAGTCATTCCCTATGCCTCGGCCATAGGTTCTATCATGTATGCTATGATGTGTACCAGACCTGATGTGTGCCCTGCCATAAGTCTGGCAGGGAGGTACCAAAGTAATCCAGGAGTGGATCACTGGACAACGGTCAATAACATCCTAAAGTACCTAAAAAGGACCAAGGATATGTTTCTCGTTTAAAGAGGTGACCAAGGGCTCGTCATAAATGGTTATGTCGATGCTAGTTTTCACACCGATCCGATGACTCTAAGTCACAAACCGGATACGTATTTATATTGAATGGTGGAGCTGTCAGTTGGTGCAGTTCCAAGCAGAGCGTTGTGGCGGGATTTACATGTGAAGCGGAGTACATAGTTGCTTTGGAAGCAGCAAATGAACGAGTCTAGATGAAGGAGTTCATATCCGATCTAGGTGTAATACCTAGTGCATCGGGTCCAATGAAAATCTTTTGTGACAATACTGGAGCAATTGCCTTAGCGAAGGAAACCAGATTTCACAAAAGAACCAAACACATCAAGAGATGCTTCAACTCCATCTGTGATCAAGTCAAGGAAGGAGACATTGAGATTTGCAAAATACATATGGATCTGAATGTAGCAGACCTGTTGACTAAGCCTCTTCCACAAGCAAAACATGATCAACACTAGAAATCCATGGATATTAGAATCATTACAATGTAATCTAGATTATTGACTCTAGTGCAAGTGGGACACTGAAGGAAATATTCCATAAAGGCAATAATAAAGTTGTTATTTTATATTTCCTTATTCATGCTAGAATTGTATTGATTGGAAACCTAAATACATGTGTGAATACATAGACAAACATTGTGTCCCTAGTGAGCCTCTACTTGACTAGCTCGTTGATCAAAGATGGTTAAGGTTTCCTAACCATGGGCATGAGTTGTCATTTGATAATGGGATCACATTATTAGGATAATGATGTGATGGACACGAGCCATCTGTTAGCTTAGCATTATGATCGTTCAGTTTTATTGCTATTGCTTTCTTCATGTCAAATACATATTCCTTCGACTATGAGATTATGCAACTCCCGGATACCGGAGGAATGCCTTGTGTGCTATCAAATGTCACAATGTAACTGGGTGATTATAAAGATGCTCTATAGGTATCTCTAAAGGTGTTTGTTGAGTTGGCATAGATCGAGATTAGAATTTGTGACTCCGAGTATCGGAGAGGTATCTCTGGCCCTCTCAGTAATACACATCATAAGCTTGCAAGCAAACTACTAAGGAGTTAGTAATGAGTTGATGTATTACGGAACGAGTAAAGAGACTTGTCGGTAACGAGATTGAAGTAGGTATGAAGATACCAATGATCATATCTTAGGAAAGTAACATACCGAAAGACAAAGGGAATAACGTATGTTCATAATGGTTCGACAGATGAAGATCTTCGTAGAATATGTAGGAGCCAATACGAGCATCCAGGTTCAGCTTTTGGTTATTGACCGAAGAGGTGTCTCGGTCATGTCTACATAGTTCTCGAACCCGTAGGGTACGCACGCTTAACGTTCGATGATGATATTGTATTTATCTGAGTTATGTGATTTGGTGACCGAATGTTGTTCGGAGTCCCAGATGAGGTCACTGACACGACGAGGAGTCTCGAAATGGTCAAGAGGTAAAGATTGATATATAGGACAATAGTATTCGGACACCGGAAGTGTTCCGGAGGGTAACTGGTACATATCGGGTCACTAGAAGGGGTTTCGGGCACCCCCGGCAAAAAGATATGGGACTAATGGGCCAAGAGGGGAAACGGCACCAGCCACCAGAGGCTGGTGCAGCCCCCATATGGGCCGAACCAGAGGAGAAGGAAAGAGGGGAAGGGAGAAGGGGAGGTGGGGGAGTCCTAGATTAGGGGGTCTCCGGACAGCCGGACTATATCCTTTGGCCGGACTGTTGGACTATGAAGATACAAGATTGAAGACTTCGTCCCATGTCCGGATGGGACTCTCCTTGGCGTGGAAGGCAAGCTAGGCAATACGGATATGTAGATCTCCTCCCTTGTAACCGACTCTGTGTAACCCTAGCCCCCTCCGGTGTCTATATAAACCGGAGGGTTTAGTCCGTAGGACAAGATACAATCATACCATAGGCTAGCTTCTAGGGTTTAGCCTCTATGATCTCGTGGTAGATCAACTCTTGTAATACTCATATCATTAAGAACAATCAAGCAGGACGTAGGGTTTTACCTCCATCAAGAGGGCCCGAACCTGGGTAACATGGTGTCCCCTGCCTCCTGTTACCATCCGCCTTAGACGCACAGTTCGGGACCCCCTACCCGAGATCCGCCGGTTTTGACACCGACATTGGTGCTTTCATTGAGAGTTCCATTGTGTCGTCACCGTAAGGCTTGATGGCTCTTTTGATCATCGGTAGTGATGCGGTCCAGGGTGAGGTTTTCCTCCCCAGACAGATCTTTGTATTCGGCGGCTTCGCACTGCGGGCCAATTCGCTTGGCCATCTGGAGCAGATCAAGAGCTACGCCCCTGGCCATCAGGTCAGATTCAGAAACTTAAACTACACCGCCAATATCCGCGGTGACTTGATCTTCGATGGATTGAGCCTGTGTCAGGTGCGTCGCACAGTCACGACGAGCACGACGTAACTCCAGCGTTGGACAGTGTTCGGGAGATCGCATCTGCAACTACTCCGGCTTTCAATCCGGAGCAAATCGCGCCATCCAAGGACAGAGGAATAGACCCCACCATGGAGGCCGCACTCTCAGTGGCGATGGAGCAGGATACTGATTTCACCCCTTACGAGAGCTGTCACACCCTAGCTAGTCATGCATTAGAGTGTTGCATCATGTTTATTTTTGCATCAGAAACCTGAAATGGGGATGACAGAACCCCCAGTCCCCTCTGAAACCAATTAGGGTTTACTAAAAACTTTTTCAATGAACCTGAAATGCCCTTCTAAAATGCCCATCATTTTTGTCTTGGATCAGAACCTCTGCCAAAAGTGATGCACATTTTCCTAGGCCATCTTAGGGTTTGTGAATTAAATCATAAATATTTGAATTTTGGCATTTAAAATTATATAAAATATTTAAATGCTCAAATATCTCCAAACTAAAATGTTTCATGTTGGAAATAATCCAACTATGGACCAGGAGTAGTTTGGTGATTTTAGGAGTTGCCTAAGTATTTTTATTAATTCAACAAAGTTGCAGAAGTATTAAAAAACAGAAAACAGAGAAAAATAGAAAAGCTTACCTGGCGCCAGCACCCGGCCCACCTGCCGGCCCAGCCCAGCGCCGCTCCAGCGAGCTGCTTGCCGGCCAGGCAGGCAGGCATGTGCCCGACGGCGACCGCAGCGCGCGCCACGCACCTGCTCGCCGCCTCGCCGCTCCCCTCGCCCGGTGACGTCGTGGATCGCCCTCCCTCTCTCCCCCGAACCCCCCAGACACCCCCTCTCCTCTCCAGCTCCTCCCCCTCGCGCTCCCCCGCCATGACCGACGCCACCACCGCCGTGCCTATGTCGTAGCCGTGCTCCCCGCCGCCCGTGCGTCCTCTCGTCGTGTCCAGGAGCTCCGCCGCTGTCCACTTCATCGAGCAAGCCGAGCCCCGAGCGCTCGCAACGCCCGAGTCCACCGCACCGACCTCGCCCGAGTCCGCCGTCACCGGAGATCCCCTTCAACGCCGTCGTCGCTCCGGTCCATCCCCGGCCGCACCAAGGGCTTCGTCGCACTCACTGTGAGCTTAGCCATCTTCCCCTCCCTTCCGTTCTTGCTCCCGAGCCGTGTAGCGACCTCCCGGAGCTCAACCGCACCCACCGCCGCGGAGCTCGTCGCCGACGTGCTCCCGGTCACCCTCCGGCCACAAACTGTTGTCCATCATGTTCACCGCGTCACGTAGCACCTAACTAGCTACTCCCCGCACCTCACCGATCCCCCTAGCGACAAGTTCGACTTTGGCCGAACTCCGGTGGCCGCCAAAGTCGTCGCCGGCGCCAACTCCGGCCACCCCAACCCCAAGGGACTCCACCAAGAGCTGCGGCTCGACCTCAGCTCCTCTCCGGTGGTCTCCGCGACCCATTTGGTGGCCGAAACGGCCAAAACCACTTCCGCCGCCGCGTCGGGCTCGCCGGCGGCTAAACGCCGGTGCAGCCGACCCGGGTTTGACCATGGGTGGGCCCTGGTTGACTCCCCTGAGTCAATGACAGGTGGGGCCCAGCCCTGTTAACTAATTAGGATTAGTTTAAATTAATTTTAGTTTAATTAATCACACTGACACGCGGGACCCACTGTCAGGTTTGACCCGGACGTGTCCCGTTGACCTGCTGATGTCACACTGACATCAGGCTGACGCAATAATTGATTTTCTGGATTTAATCTAATATAGGAAATTCCAGAATATAGTTTAAACTTTAAAAAATTCATAACTTTTATTCTGTAACTCCAAATCAGACAAATTATATATGAAAAATGATCAAAAAAATCCAATCTATCCATCTGTACTATTTTCATGCATGATTAAACAAGTTAACCTGATGTTTAATGCAGAACAAGGAAAAACACTTTAAAGGGCCATGTTTGGGTCTAAAATTTGAATCTTTGATTCAAATTGGTTCAAACCCTTCCGGTCCTAGTTGCATTAGCCCAACTCACTCATATTGCCATGTTTCATGCATGCATCATATTGTTGCACATTGTTTGGTGATGGTTGTGTATCGGTGTTCTTTGCGGCAGGTTCTGCCTCTGAGGAGTACCGTGATTACCCTAACGAAGAACCGTATCAGTGCATCGAATCATCAGGCAAGCAACCAACCATTTGATCATATCGATACAATCCCATGTTCTCGCTCCTGCTCTCTTTTATTGCATTAAGACAACGCGTTTCAAACTGCTGTGTGCTACGGTAGTTGAACCCATTTCCTATGCATGACCTGTCATTGCCACAGTAACTAGATGAAACCCACTAGCATGTGTAGGAGTTGATTGAGCCATATGTATGTGTTGTTCCTACCTTGCTATGCCTGCTATGCTTAGAGTCGTGTCAGGTCTGGTTCATCTGGGTGATGGGCTAGAGTGAAATGATTATGTCGGTAATGAGAGTGGTGTGGTAAACACGATTTGGTAAAGGTATCGATGAGAGGCCATGTAGGAGTACATGGTGGGTTGTTTCATTGAAACCGACCTTAAGCACTGAGATCTGTATGTGTGATTTAAGATACAGCTAATACCATGCATTGGGCCCTGAAATATGACCCCGCTCGACTTCTTATCCACCCTAGTTCTCTGTCCAGGAGTTGCAAGTAGTTTCTGGTGTTTGTAGCCTACTGGAGGCCGTGGACAGCGCTGACCGTAGGGGTGGGCTGTGATGCGGTAGGTACGTGGCACGGTGTACCGAATACCCGTTAGGTATCTCGGGAACCCTGTTCACATCGTTCGGGGCCGTATGGGAAACCTCAGCCGGACTCCCTGCGGATGGAACCTGGATAGGCGATAAACCTGGACTAGAGACTTAGGTGTTTAGGTAGGTCGTGGTCTACACCCACGTCGGCTTTCGCTTGAAGTCTGCCGAGCACATGTCGTGTGCAGACACTAAGTGGTGGAAACATGTATGAAGAAGTACACCCCTGCAGGGTTATCATGATCTATTCGAATAGCCGCGTCCGCGGTAAAGGACTACTTGGTTGCCTATACAGTTCATAGACAAGTAAATGGAAACTACTAAAAGCCTCAAGATAAGTGTGAGTGCCGAGGATGGCTCTTCCGTAGGAAGACGGAGGTGGATCCTCGGTAGTGTATTGAAGTGGTGAGTAGTGGACTCGTGTACGCAAAACCATTTCAAGTTGGAGTCTCGTAGGTTAGCCTAGCCAAGAGTCAAAGCTGGCTTGCTGCAACAACTCCACCAACCCTTCTTGATAATATGCATGTATGTAGGATCTGATGTAAGTCTTGCTGAGTACCTTTGTACTCATGTTGCTATAATTTACATTTTTACAGAAGACGCTGCAACCCCTTCTGATGGGTTCTACGTAGACGTTGACATCAATGAGTAGGCTAAGGCCCAGGTGGTGATCCTGAGCTTGTGAAGGACCACGTAGTATAGCTAGGCTTTCCAAGCCTCTTTTATTTTACTAGTTGTCTGTACTCAGACAAGTTACTTCCGCTACTGGTTTGTATGACTGTATGACTTGAATGCTGGGTCGTGTGACCCGTACCTGTGCGTATGATTATGTATGGCTCCCTGAGCCTTAAATAAAGTACTTGTGTCGTAGAGTCATGTTGTGATGCCATGTTGTATTTGCACATATCGAGCATACTGTGTGTATGTTATTGAAATGCTTGGTATGTGTGGGATCTGACTATCTAGTTGTTTATCTTTAGTAGCCTCTCTTACCGGGAAATGTCTCCTAGTGTTACCACTGAGCCATGGTAGCTTGCTACTGCTCTGGAACACTTAGGCTGGCCGGCATGTGTCCTTCTTCGTTCCGGTCTCTGTCCCTTCGGGGAAATGTCACGCATTGAGTACCGGAGTCCTGTTAGCCCGCTACAGCCCGGTTTACCGGAGTCCTGCTAGCCCAGTGCTACAGCCCGGACCCTCTTGCTGATGACCGACACGTTCGAAGCTGGGTCATGGATGCCTGTCCCTGTAAGTCTGTGCCACTTTGGGTTTACAACTAGTCATGTCAGCCCGGGCTCCTTAACATATGGATGCTAGCGACACTATCATATACGTGAGCCAAAAGGCGCAAACGGTCCCAGGCAAAGGTAAGGCGACACCCGTGGGGATACCGTGCGTGAGGCCGCAAAGTGATATGAGGTGTTACAGGCTAGATCGATGTGTCATCGAGTCGGGGTCCTGACAAGAGCCGTGTCGCCGAACCACTGGATTCGTCCCTAGCCACGAACTCCGAGCCGCCTGCATCCGCGCCTATCGAATCCGACTGGGCGCTGATCATGGAGTTCACCTCCGCGGATATATTTCAGCACTCGCCTTTTGGCGATGTACTAAATTCATTAAGGTCTCTCTCCTTGACTGGAGAACCTTGGCCGAACTATGTCTGGCTAGAATGGGATGCGGACGACGAAGAAATTCGTTGCCCACCCACCACCCACTTAGTAGCCGCTGTCGACGATTTAACCGACATGCTCAACTTCGACTCTGAAGACATCGACGGCATGGACAAAGATGCAGGAGACAAACAGGAACCAGCACCCACAGGGCGCCGGACAGCCATATCATCACATGACATATACATGGTGGATACACCCAAAGAAGGCAATGGCGAAGAGACAGTGGAGGATGGCCCCTCCAAGAAGCAACCCAAGCGCCGATGTCAGCGGCGCTGCTCTAAGTCCCGCCATAGCAAAAATAGCGATAACAGCGCAAGAGAAAATAACACTCCAGTCAACTCTGGAGGAAACAACGACCACATTGCCCCGGTGCAAAGCACGATGAAGCTGCAAGTGGCGAACATACTACGGATTCGACGTCCGAACACGGAGACGCCAAGGATAAACCTCATCAAACCCCCTCTCAGGAGGAAAAAAGTCCGGACGAAGATGCACACATCATACCGGAAACGCCTTGGAGCAAGAGAACCTCCGCAGAAGGCTTATTGCCACAGCGAGGAGTCTGAAGAAGTAGAAGCAAAGGCTTAAGGCCGCACAAAATACGCTCAACAGCAAGTGGAACAAAGTGCTCGACAACAAAGCAAGGTATGGTGGAAGTTACCACACAAAGAGCTATCCAAAGTGCAAGCTACTACCTGAATTCGATGATGAGGCCTTAGAGCCCACACAGCCAAAAAATGAAACGGACAACCGGCCGGATCCACCACCTTGTGACCGCAATAGAGCGGCTAACAAAGTCGCACATAAGTCAACACACGATCTACGTGAGGACTTGCGACAAAAGTCCAGTACGACCAGATCAATCTATGGATCTAGGAAGCGCGCTCCGGCACAAAATCCAAACTGAATACTACAACCGTCCGAACGCCATGGCACATCCCAATACAGGGGTGCCGCACACCCCCTATGTTTCACCGATGAGGTGCTGGACCACGAATTCGCAGAAGGATTCAAACCAGTGAACATAGAGGCGTACGACGGGACCACAGACCCTGGGGTCTGGATAGAGGACTTTATCCTACATATCCATATGGCTCGCAGAGACGATCTCCATGCCATCAAGTACTTGCCCCTCAAGCTTAAAGGACCAGCTCGACACTGGCAGAAAAGCCTCCCCGAAAACTCAATTGGAAGTTGGGAGGAGCTCGAGGGCGCTTTTCGGGGTAATTTTCAAGGGACCTATGTCCGACCTCCGGATGCAGACGATTTAAGCCATATAATTCAACAGCCCGGAGAGTCTGCCCGAAAGCTTTGGAACAGGTTTCTCACTAAGAAGAACCAAATTGTCGATTGTCCGGACGCCAAAGCCTTAGCAGCTTTCAAACATAGCGTCCGAGACGAATGGCTTGCCAGACACCTCGGTTAAGAAAAACCGAGAACAATGGCAGCCCTAACAAGCCTCATGACCCGGTTTTGCGTGGGCAAAGATAGCTGGTTAGCCCGCAGTAGCACCAGCGACCCAAGCACATCCGAAGTCAGGGATGGAAATGGAAAACCACGACGCAATAAAAACAAGCGTCGAAATAAAGAAGATAGCCCAGATAATATGGCGGTCAACGCCGGATTCAGGGGCTCTCGACCAGGTCAGCGGAAAAATCCTTTCAAAGGCAGCAGAGACGGACCGTCCGGCCTAAACAAGATTGAGGGAGTCCTGGATTAGGGGGTCTCTAGACAATCGGATTATATCCTTTGGTCGGACTGTTGGACTATGAAGACACGAGATTGAAGACTTCATCCCGTGTCCGGATGGGACTCTACTTCGCGTGGAAGGCAAGCTAGGCAATACGGATATGTATATCTCCTCCTTTGTAACCGACCTTGTGTAACCCTAGCCCCCTCCGATGTCTATATAAACCGGAGGGTTTTAGTCCATAGGACAACATACAATCATACCGTAGGCTAGCTTTTAGGGTTTAGCCTCTCTGCTCTCGTGGTAGATCTACTCTTGTACTACCCATATCATCAATATTAATCAAGCAGGACGTAGGGTTTTACCTCCATCAAGAGGGCCCGAACATGGGTAAAACATCGTGTCCCCTGCCTCCTGTTACCATCCGCCTTAGACGCACAGTTCGGGACCCCCTACCCGAGATCCGCCGGTTTTGACACCAACATTGGTGCTTTCATTGAGAGTTCCTCTGTGTCGTCGTCGTTAGGCTTGATGGCTCCTGCTATCATCGATAGCGATGTAGTCCAGGGTGAGACTTTTCTCCCCGGACAGATCTTCGTGTTCGGCGGCTTTGCACTGCGGGCCAATTCGCTTGGCCATCTGGAGCAGATTGAAAGTTACGCCCCTGGCCACCAGGTCAGGTTTGGAAGCTTAAACTACACGGCCGACATCCATGGAGACTTGATCTTCAATGGATTCGAGCCTCTGCCTTGTGCGTCATGCGGTCACAATGAGAACGATTTAGCTCTACCATCGAACAGTGTTCAGGAGATCGCACAGGCAGCCGCTCCGACCCTCAATTCGGAGCCAGTTGCACCGTCCATGGACGGGTGGATGGACCCCACCACGGAGGCATTACCCTCAGCGGCGATCGAGCCGAACATCGACCTTAACTTGCCCGAGAGCCGTGTTGTTAAACTGCCGAATTCTTCTCCGTCCACGGACTCCGAACCGCCTGCGCCCATTCCTATCGAATTTGATTGGGCGCTGATCATGGAGTTTACCTCCACGGATATCTTTCAGCACTCGCCCTTCGGCGACATACTGAACTCATTAAGGTCTCTCTCCTTGTCAGGAGAGCCCTGGCCGAACTATGACCGGCAGGACTGGGATGCGAACGACGAAGAAATTTGCAGCCCACCCACCACCCACTTAGTAGCCACTGTTGATGACTTAACAGACATGCTCGACTTCGACTCCGAAGACATCGACGGTATGGACGACGATGCGGGAGACGAAGAGGAACCACTGCCCACAGGGAACTGGACAGCCACCTCATCATACGATATATACATGGTGGATACACCCAAAGAGGGTAATGGCAACGAGACAGCCCCTCCAATAAGCAACCCAAGCGTCAACGTCAGCGGCGCCACTATAAGTCCCGCCAAAGCAAAAGTGGTGATACCGGCACAGGAGGTAATAACACTCCGGATAGTGTCGAAGACAACAACAACCCCCTCCAGCAAGATTTAGAGCAGGAGGATGGAGGAGCTAGCCCTCCTGAGAGAGTGGCAGACGGAGAGGCGGAGGATGATAATTACATGCCCCCCTCCGAAGATGAGGCAAGCCTCGGCGATGACGAATTCGCCGTGCCAGAGGATCCCGTCGAACAAGAGCGCCTCAAGCGCCGGCTTATGGCCACGCCAAATAGCCTTAAGAAAAAGCAGCAGCAGCTTCAAGCTGATCAAGATCTGCTAGCTGACAGATGGACTGAAGTCCTCGCGGCCGACGAATATAAACTCGAGCGCCCCTCCAAGAGTTACCCAAAATGCAGGCTACTACCTCGAGTGGAGGAAGAAGCGTATAATGCGGCTGATTGGCCACCTCATGGCCGTGATAGAGAGGCATTCCAGCCAAAAGCTCAGCCCGCACCCCGACGCCATTCAAATAAAAAAGCATGGGGAACACACGCCAGACCTGCGAGACATATTGGAGGACAAAGCAAAACATGCAAGATCGATCTACGGATCACGAGGGCGCGCCACTATGCGAGACGATAAACGTCACGCTGGATACAGTAAAAGTAAATTCGGTCGGGCCAAACACAGCGGGCAACACCCATTTGAGCTGCGTCACGATATAGCCCAATACAGAGGCGCCACACACCCCTTATGCTTCACAGACGAAGTAATGGATCATCAAATCCTAGAAGGTTTCAAACCTGTAAATATTGAATCATACGACGGCACAACAGATCCTGCGGTATGGGTCGAGGATTTCCTCCTCCACATCCACATGGCCCGCGGTGATGACTTACACGCCATCAAATACCTCCCACTAAAGCTCAAAGGACCAGCGCGGCATTGGCTTAACAGCTTGCCAGCAGAGTCCATCAGCTGTTGGGAAGATCTGGAGGCTGCATTCCTCGACAACTTTCAGGGCACTTATGTGCGACCACCAGATGCCGATGACTTGAGCCACATAATTCAGTAGCCAGAAGAATCGGCCAGGAAATTCTGGACTCGGTTCCTAACAAAGAAAAATCAAATCATCGACTATCCGGTTGCAGAGGCCCTAGCGGCTTTCAAACATAACATCCGCGATGAGTGGCTAGCCCGGCACCTTGGTCAGGAAAAGCTGAAATCTATGGCAGCCCTCACGACACTCATGACCCACTTTTGTGCGGTAGAAGACAGTTGGCTGGCTCGCAGTAACAATAGTAACAATATGTCAAAGAACCATGGTACCTCGGATACCAAGGATGGCAATAGCAGGTCCCGTCGCAACAAACATAAGCGCTGCATTAACATCAATAATACTGAGGATACGACAGTCAATGCTGGATTCAAAGGCTCTAAACCCGGTCAGCGGAAAAAGCCATTTAAACAAAGTACGCTAGGCCCGTCCAGTTTGGACCACATACTCGATCGCCCATGTCAAATACATGGCACCCCAGACAAGCCAGCCAATCACACCAACAGGGATTGTTGGGTGTTTAAGCAGGCCGGCAAGTTAATTGCCGAAAACAAGGATAAGGGGTCACATAGCGATGACGAGGAGGAGCCCCGGCAGCCACACACCGGAGGACAGAAGAGGTTTCCCCCACAAGTGCGGACGGTGAACATGATATACGCAACCCACATCCCCAAGAGGGAGCGGAAGCGTGCACTTAGGGACGTATATGCATTGAAGCCAGTCGCCCCAAAGTTCAACCCATGGTCCTCCTATCCGACCACTTTCGATCGCAGGGACCACCCCACTAGTATCCGTCATGGCGGATTCGCTGCACTGGTTCTAGACCCAATCATTGACGGATTTCACCTCACTCGAGTCCTTATGGATGGCGGCAGCAGCCTGAACCTGCTTTATCAGGACACAGTGTGCAAAATGGGTATCGACCCCTCAAGGATCAAACCCACAAAAACGACCTTTAAAGGTGTTATTCCAGGCGTAGAGGCCCATTGCACAGGCTCAATTACACTGGAAGTGGTATTCGGATCCCCGGATAACTTCCGAAGTGAAGAGTTAATCTTCGATATAGTCTCGTTCCGCAGTGGTTATCATGCACTGCTCGGGCGAACCGCATTTGCGAGATTCAATGCAGTACCGCATTATGCATACCTCAAGCTCAAGATGCCAGGACCTCGTGGGGTTATTACAGTCAACGGAAACACAGAGCGCTCTCTCCGGACGGAGGAGCACACTGCGGCCCTCGCAGCAGAAGCGCAAAGCAGCCTCTCACGGCAATCCACCAGTTCGGCATTTCAAGACCCGGACACCTTCAAGCGCGCTCGGAGGAATTGGCAACTAGACCGCCTGGCGCGATCTGAGCTCGCGTAGCAATGCGGCCCCCACCCCAGTCCCAGCCAAGCGGCGAAACTCGTGCCACACGTACATAATTACGCATTAAAAATACCATGGGCACAGGCGGGGAGGGGGCACAACTGCGGCATGCCCCAAGACGCGGATTAAACCGCACTAGGGGCTTCCCGCTTGGTTATTTTTCTCTTTTTCAGGACATTAATCTCTGGAAACCCTGTCCGGCAGCACTATTGCTGAACACATGATGCAGCAACCAAGGAGGCAGAAAGCTACGTCACACCATGGAATTCCCAGGTGGATTACAGTAACAAGTGAAATATTTGATTTAATACTATTCCTCAGCTTGCCCTTGGAAGGGACATAGTCCTACTCTTTGCTTATCGCATTATCTGTATCATTCTGCTTTAACGCACCTTTTTGAATAAACAATGCATAACATTACGACGATTATTGCATTCATGTTTTATATATGTGTGTTCATTAATGACGCCTTGCAACCGTACACTTTGGTACGGCCAATACACCAGGGGCTTACGTACCCCACAATATGGTGTGAAAAGTCCGAACACTTTCACAAGTGCGGCACCCCGAACTTATAGCATTATACGCATCAACTCTGAATCATGTCTTTGGTCAAATGTTGGGTTTGCCCGGCTCCTATGTTTTGGTACCTTACGTTCCGCTCTATCGGCTAAGGTAGTGCTAGGAGAACTACTGCGATTGTGCCCCGGTTCTGCTGGGCTGAGCACCTCGGTAGAGAAAGCTAAAACTGACTGTCATGATAAGGCGAGAGACTGGTCGCTGTTCGGCGAGGTTTCGAGTCCCTAAAGACTTATGCCGCTTAGAGCGAGGGGTCTTCCATGTCCGGCTTAAAGGCGTGTATCGCGCCCCGAATTCGGCCTTCCGAATACCAGGGGCTTCGCCGAAATTTAAAATTATAGAATTCTATGGCTAAGTGAGAGTGATAAAGCATTATTAGTCGGGTTGCCTTGTTCGTTGTGCTGAGCGCCTCCCTTGAAGGACCCAAAAATGGGAACAAGAGTGCTCAGGTTTATCCCGAACACCCCAGCACTCGTGGCACGGGGCAGAAGCCAAGAACTAGCCATCTCTCAGATTGATAAATAGCCAAACAGACGGGTAATATTTTGAATTCAAAAAAGCGTTGCGTAGCGCACATGAACAAGTTCTCATAAATACAGGATCACACGAGCAAGTTTCACTCAAATATTACATCTTTCGTGCACTCGTCCGCTATGAGACGGGCACCCTGCAGAACACCCTCGTAGTACATCTCGGGGTGGCGATGCTCCTTGCCCTCTGGCGGTCCTTCCTTGATCAGCTTCATGGCGTCTAGCTTGACCCATTGCAACTTCACACGGGCGAAAGCCCGGCGTGCACCTTCAATGCAGACGGGTCGCTTGACGACCTCCAGCCGTGGGCAGGCATCCACAAGCCGCCTCACCAGGCCAAAGTAGCTGTTCGGAAGGGCGTCGCCAGGCCACAGCCGGACTATAAATCCCTTCATGGCCTATTCGGCCGCCTTGTGCAGTTCGACCAGCTGCTTTAGCTGGTCGCTCACAGACACTGGGTGTTCGGTCCCAGTATACTGGGCCCAGAACAACTTCTCCGTTGAGCTTCCATCCTCGGCCCAGTAAAACTTCGAGGCATCTGACACGCTGCAGGGCAAATCTACGAATGCTCCTGGAGAGCTCCGAATTCGGGTAAGTAATCGGTAATTTACTTTTACATGCTTGCTTTGCATATAGAATGCCTTACCCACCGCTATTTTCTTCATCGCGTCGATCTCCTGGAGGGCCTTTTGGGCTTCGGCCTTGGCACTCTTTGCGCTCTCGAGGGCCGCGGCAAGCTCAGACTCCCGCATCTTCAAGTCAAGCTCCAACGCCTCGTGCTTCGTCACGAGAGCCTGGAGCTCTTGCTGCACCTCGCCCACCCGAGCCTCTTGCTTTTCTCGCTCAGTGCGCTCCTTGGCCGCTTTATCTTCATCCTCGGACAGCGCTTGCTTTAGGGTCGCCACTTCGGTCGTGGCCCTTGGCAAATTCATGATGATCCTGTCATTTTGCAATCGCATTATTTTTATACATATCCATAGACTAGGTACTACTTACCTTTGTTCTCCTCGAGCTGCCTCTTGGCAAGGCCGAGCTCGTCCTGGGACCCTTTAAGGTCCCGCTTTAGTATGGCGACCTCCACAGTCAGTGCGGCGGATGCTAGCAGCGAAGCCTGCATATGCATATTGACATACTTATATTAGACTCCTGCGATATTGTTTGATCCTATGTTCGGCTTTTCTTTGTGAACACCGAACAGAGCATCAGGGGCTACTGTCTATGCCGTAATATTTTTCCTATATTTTAGAACACTTACCTCAAAGCCTGTTAGAAGGCTGGCACAGGCTTCAGTCAAGCCGCTCTTGGCGGACTGAACCTTCTGGATCACCGCACTCATAATAGCGCGGTGCTCCTCGTCGATGGAAGCGTTGCGAAGCGCTTCCAGAAGATTGTCCAGCGCCTCTAGATGGACAGAGGTCACCGGTACAGGCGTCTTGCCCCTCTTATAAGGAGGCCGCTTGCCCGAGTCCGGAACCACTGGAGGTTCCAGCGCGGTGTTCGGCTGAGGGCCGAACTCGGAGCCCTTAGGGGCCTTGTCCCCTCTGCTCCCGGAGTCCAGGAGGCCGCCTTGAGGCGCCTCCGGGACTGTCTCCCCTTGACCAGGTGCCTCTTGAGACAGCACCTTGGCGTCGTTCGCAGGATGGGGGGAGGTGGCAGTCGGAACTGGATCGCTATCCATATCCGACGAGCCTAGGGAGCCGTCCGATGATACATCGATACGGGCTCGGGGTGGCCTGCATTATCACATTCGGCGTTAGGTAAAGTAGTGCGAAAAAGGGGTGCTATGAGTGACTCTGGTATCCGCATACTTACGACTTCCCTAGGGGCTTGACCCTGGGCAGCCACTCGTCTTCGCCGTCGGCGGCGGTGGTAGAGCTGTCCGGAAGGAGAGTCCTTCCCTTCTTGGACCCTTCGGCCTCCCCAGTTGGGGCGGCCTTCCTTTTCTTGTCTCCCCCGTCTGGAGGGGGGCATCTTCTTCTGCCTCCTCGTCTTCGGGGAGGATTGCGCCGTAGAGTCCTCGGACGGTGAGTCCGATGACGCCTGGCGCCGGGAACTCTTTCGGGTTCCCTTGGCCTTCTTGGTCTTCTCCGGCACCGTATAAGGATCCGGAGTCAGCATCTTCGTCAGAAGAGCGTCTGCTGGGCCTTCGGGCAAAGGAGCCGGATAGTCAATATGTCCGGCCATCTCCTGCCAGTCCTGTCAAAGGTATGGGAGTTTAGATCCCGCATGCAGTCGAACTATGAAAAACAAGTATCTTGTAAGAGGTAAAGCAGCTTACCGCGCTGGCCTGGCGCTTCGCGCTGAATCCGCGATCCTCAGTGGTGGGAGGGGGAACCTCGGCGCTCTTGAATAGAACCCTCCGGGAATCTTCGTGAGTTGTGTCGAAGAGCCTGTTCAGAGTTCGATGTTGCGCCGGGTCGAACTCCCACAAGTTGAAGGCCCGTTGCTGGCACGGGAGGATCCGGCGGTTGAGCATGACCTGGACTATGTTGACGAGTTTGAGCTTCTTGTTGACCATGTTTTGAATACATGTTTGGAGTCCGGTTAGCTCTCCCAAACTACCCTAGGACAGGCCCTTCTCTTGCGAGGAGGTGAGCCGTGTGGGGAAGCCAGATCAGAACTCGGGGGCCGCTACCCATGTAGGGTCACATGGCTCGGTGATGTAGAACCACCCCGACTGCCACCCCTTTATGGTCTCCACGAAGGAGCCCTCGAGCCATGTGACGTTGGGCATCTTGCCCACCATGGCGCCTCCGCACTCCGCCTGGCGGCCGCTCACTACCTTCGGCTTGACATTGAACATCTTCAGCCATAAGCCAAAGTGGGGCTTGATGCGGAGGAAGGCCTCGCACACGATGATAAATGCCGAGATGTTGAGGATGAAGTTCGGGGCCAGATCGTGGAAATCTAGGCCGTAGTAGAACATGAGCCCCCAGACAAATGGGTGGAGAGGAAATCCCAGTCCGTGGAGGAAATGACTACCCTCTCATGGGGCCTGGGGGTGGGGATGAGCTGCCCCTCCTCTGGGAGCCGGTGCGCGATGTCGTCGGGCAAGTATCCGGCTCTCCTCAGCTTCTTGACGTGTCCCTCCGTGACGGAGGAGGCCATCCACCTGCCTCCCGCTCCGGACATGATTGGAGAAGGTCGAGGTGGGAAATGCGAACTTGGGCGCTGGAGCTCGACTGTGCGAAGGTGGATGAGCAAACGAGGAAGAAGGCGTGGATGAAAAGGTAAATCCTTATCCTTTTATATGGGCGGACGAAACTATGCGTCCCCACTAGCCTGGTAAAACTCGCTTGTCCCCCAAGTGCCGTAATCGATGGTGTGGTTGTGTTACCCACACCCGTATTGATGAGAATCCCGTGATAAGGGGACACGATATCTGCTTTGACAAGACGTGTCAAAAAAACTGCCTCGCGTTATGTGCGGGGCTAGTTAAAGGAAATGGTTCGAATAATCACCGGGCCATGACATAATGTCGTGTTGCCAAAACAAGTCAACAAATTAGATTTGTGGAAATATTATTCTCTCTAAGGTGGTATGTGGAACTTATTTTGCAGGGTCGGACACTATCCTTGTATTCAAATTCTTCCGTGGTGTATTCGGAGGAGGAACCCGCCTTGTAATGCCGAAGACAACACTGCGCGCCGGACTCATCGTCATTAAAAGCCTGGTTCAGGGGCTACTGAGGGAGTCCTGGATTAGGGGGTCTCCGGACAGTCGGACTATATCCTTTGACCGGACTGTTGGACTATGAAGATACGAGGTTGAAGACTTCGTCCTGTGTACAGATGGGACTCTACTTGGTGTGGAAGGCAAGCTAGGCAATACGGATATGTATATCTCCTCCTTTGTAACCGACCTTGTGTAACCCTAGCCCCCTCCAGTGTCTATATAAACCAGAGGGTTTTAGTCCATAGGACAACATACAATCATACCATAGGCTAGCTTTTAGGGTTTAGCCTCTCTGATCTCGTGGTAGATCTACTCTTGTACTACCCATATCATCAATATTAATCAAGCAGGACGTAGGGTTTTACCTCCATCAAGAGGGCCCGAACCTGGGTAAAACATCGTGTCCCCTGCCTCCTGTTACCATCCGCCTTAGACGCACAGTTCGGGACCCCCTACCCGAGATCCGCCGGTTTTGACACCGACAAAAATTCTTGACAAATTATGTCAGATTCATGGCACCCCCGATAAACCTGCAAATCACACCCATAGAGAATGCTGGGTCTTCAAGCAGGCCGGTAAGCTAAACACCGAACACAAGGGGGGACACCAAGCGAAGACGAGGACGAACCTAGCCAGCAAAGCACCGGAGGATAGAAAAAATTCCCACCAGAGGTCAAAACAGTAAACATGATCCATGTGACGAAGAGGAGAAGCAAATATGCACTCCGAGACACACGCGCCATAGAGCCTGTCACCAATAGGTTCAACCCCTGGTTGGCCTGCCCGATCACTTTTGATCGCAGGGATCACGCGACAAGCATCCGACACGAAGGATTGGCTGCCTTGGTGTTAGACCCAATAATAAACGGATACCATCTCACACGAGTCCTCATGGATGGCGGCAGTGGTCTAAATCTGATATATCATGACACAGTCCGCAAAATGGGGATAGACCCGACACAAATAAGCCACATTAATACTACCTTCAAGGGAGTAATACCAGGCCAGGAGGCTCGCTGTACGGGCTCTCTATGGCCAGAGGTTGTATTCGGTTCTCCCGATAACTTCCGAAGCGAAAGGTTAACTTCCCACATCGCTCCATTCCGAAGTGGCTATCACGCACTACTTGGAAGAACGGCTTTCGCTTGTTTTAATGCAATACCGCATTACGCTTCTCTCAAGCTTAAGATGCCCAGTCCACGTGGCACCATCACAGTTGGCAGAAATACTAAGCGTTTTCTACGCGCGGAAGAGTGTGCGGCGGCTTTAACAGCCGAGCACTAGACGGCCTCACCAACCAAAAAAATGACAGGTTGTCAAGACCACGGGCACGGTTAGACGAGTCCGGTGCACCATTACATATACATGAGATTGGGTTGATGATCAAACCCTCCTAGGCGGTACCAGGGGCTTCCTGCGTGTAATCAGGGCTAGTCCGGCTCAACTTGACTTATCCTGAATTTTAATAGTTTATTGACAATAACCAATTTTTTGGCACGGCAACTTTCACCTAAGTTCTTCTCTTTTATAGATGACAATCGTGCTACACCCGTCCAGGACACGGCACAATAGAGACATAGGCGCAGCCGTGCAGTAGGGACCCGCTCAAAGGTTTCTTTTCAGATTAAGACCCTGCGTAAACCTTTTTTTACTGTCTCTTGCTGTTCACATCCTCTGGATACTCAATACAACCGAGAAGGATGCTGACGTTATTGGCATGTGGCCATGCTAGGATATTGCACGTACCTGGACACTCGGAGTTTATTATTAAGGGCATCGTTCATCCCGGCATATGTTATAAAGACCGAATACCTTAGGGAGTGTTCGGCGTCGCGAGTTTGGCCTTATACGCATCAGCTCCGGATCATGTCTTTGGTCAAATGTTGGGTTTGCCCGGCTCCCACGTTTTGGTACCTTATGTTCCGCTATATCGGCTAAGGTAGCACTGGGAGAACTACTGCGATTGTGCCCTGGTTCATCCGGATGAGCACCTCAATAGAGAAAGCCGAAAACTGACTGTCATGATAAAGCGCGAGACTGGTCAGCCACTCGATGACTCAACGGAATCTTCAGGATTCCTCCGCATTAACAAAGGGCCGTTTCCTGGTCATGTACATACACGCCCCGTATTCGGACGAGCGCATAAGTACCAGGGGCTACATAGTAGCCCCACCGTCAAACTCCTATGGCTAAGTGAAAGTGTTAAAGCAATATAGTCTGATTGCCTCGTTCGCTACACTACTACCTCCTTAATGGACCAAGATGTTGGATCAAGTGTGAATACGTGTTTTCTGTGAACACCCCCGCATTATATGCGTGGGGACGGAAGCCGATGACTGCAAACTTTCAGGTTATATACATATCTACATAAAACGGTCGCATAGGAGGCATCATAATACTTTCAGGCAAAAGTATAAACATAGCCTTGATAACTCAATAAAACATTGTTTTTACAATGGGAGTACATGTCACTAGAACATAATATTCTTCGATCACTCAGCCTCTATCGAACGAGCGCCTTCAAGAACTTCTTCAAAGTAGTGCTCGGCAGCCACTCGACCCACGGCCGAACCCTGTGTTGCAATAGCAGTGGCCTCCATATCTGCCCAGTATGTCTTGACACGGGCAAGTGCCATCCGCGCACCCTCTATGCATGCCGACCTCTTCATAGCGTCGATATGCGGCACAACGCCAAGGAATTATTGCACTAAACTAAAGTAACTATTTGGCCTTGGCCCTCCCGGCCACAGATGATCCACAACAGACCTCATGGCAATTCCGGACAACCTATGGAGCTTGGCCCACTCGGCCATTCGCTCATTCAATAGCAGCAGACGCACTGGAGCATGGAACTATGACCAGAACAGCTTTTCCACTTCACGATCTTTTTGATCCTTGAAGTACTCGGCCGCATCAACAACACTTGCTGCCAAATCCACGTATGAGTCTGCAGAACTCCATAGTTGATCAAGAGGTGCATACTTCGAATCTCCGAACTTAGTCCGCAACAAAAAGGGCTTCCCAGCTGCGATATCTCCAGCTTGATGCAGTTCCTCCTTTGTCGCTCGTATTTTGGAGCGGGCTTCCTTGGCTGCTACCATGGCCTTCTCTAGGTCTGTCGCCTTCGCACGGTTTTCTTCTTCAAGAAGCTGGTAACGGTCGGCGGCATCTTTCAACTCAACGGCCATCTTGGCCATTCTTTCCTTGCTCTGGCAGTGTGCGGCCTATTCGGCCCTCAGCTCTTCGACCGCCTTCAGAGTGGCCGCATCGCTATTTCTGGCTTGCTCCTTGGCTCGGGCAAGTTCCGCCCGAAGGGTCTCCACGGTGGCAGCTCCATCTGCAGTCACAACATATTAAAGATAATGGCATCATGCTCCTCTTACTATGTGTTGATCACCAGAGAAATCACTCACCCTTGTGCCTCGTCAAGCCGCTTGTTGACAAGCATGATGTCGGCATCTGCCGCATCAAGTTGCCGCTTTAGCTCGGCAAATCCATCAGTCCGGCTAACCACCAGAGCTTCAGCCACCTGCACATAAAGGCGGTCGAGTTATTGGGACTATGACCCTCTGTTTTCCGCCGTTTTCGACGACAACCAGAGTCTCAGGGGCTACTATCTACATAGGGCACACTTAATGTGTGCGGTATTGTCAAAAACATATACTATTTCATGTACCTCAAAGCCTTTCAGCGGACTCATAAAAGCTTCATGCAATCCGCTTTCAGTGGATGAAATCCTTTCAATTATTGTACCCATTAGCGTACGATGCGCTTCTGAGATGGCCGCTTGCTCCAGAAGATCCTTCAGTTCGTCCGACTGCACACTGTACGGTTCCGGACTCTTTCTGTTGCTCTCTTTAGGAGCCGAATACTGAGGACTCTGGGAAGCCAAAGGATTGCCCTATGGCCTTGGCGGATCAGGAGAGACCCTCCGCGATGACACTTCAGGGTCGCCCGCCTCATGAGGCAGGGTGGCAGGGGGAGGTGTTTCGCTCTCCATCATCTCAGGAAGGAGATCCCCCGAAGACGAACTCTGTTGAGAAGGGCTACGATCCAAACTACAAGATATAAGCTTCGGTTATTGTCTTCAGAAGTAAGGTAGGACACTTTCACTATTAAAGTACTTTTTAATTACTTACAGCTCGGTAGCGGGCTGATCCCCTTGCGGACATTGTGCGGCAAGAACACCCTCCGAAGTAGGACCCTCTGGCGAGGATTTCTTCCCCCGTTTGGAAGCCTTTGTTTCCGGATCTTCAGAGGTGGTCCTCTTTCTTCCTCGGGGAGAGGGAATGTCAGATTCTTCTCCCTGGTTATCCTCCTTCATAGAGGTGCTAATTCCCCCGCTTGCGGCCTCTTTATTCCCCCCTTCATCTTCCTTTGAGGGCACCTGATAAGGCGTCAACTCGAGCATTCTGTCCAGTACTGGATTGGCCAAGCCTTCGGGAAGGGAGGCCGAACACCTGATCATCTTTGCCTTTGTTATCCAGTCCTGGTCAAAGAACGACTTTTTAGAATGATGTCATGATAAAAAAAGGGACAACGTGTTTGGCCATGGGATTACTTACTTGGGTAGCAGGGCGGTTGCAGCTCAGACCCGCATCCTCGATGGTATCCGAACACTCTTTTTGGGGTCCGAAGAACAATTTGTACGTCTCCTCGGGCGTCATGCCGAGGAAGTGCTGGATGGTTCGCGGTCCTTCTGGGTTGAATTCCCACATACGGAGGGGTCGACGTTTGCAAGGCTGGACTCGACAAACTAGCATAACTTGCATTACCATAACCAGGCTAAAATCTCTCTCGAAGAGATCTCGGATACGGCTCTGCAATATCGGCACATCCTTTGCTGGACCCCAGCTCAGCCCCCTGCTGATCCATGACGTCAGTTGCGGTGGGGGGCCCGAGCGAAAGGCAGGGCGGCTACCCACTTGGCACTTCGAGGAGCTATGATATAAAACCACTCTCGCTGCCACAAACTAGACACCTCTGGGAAGGAACCCTCTGGCCATGGAGCATCAGCGCTTTTGCTTATTACGGCACCTCCGCACTCTATGTGTCGCCCCTTGATCATCTTCGGCTTCACATTGAAGGTCTTGAGCCACAGGCCAAAGTGAGGGGTAATGCGGAGGAAGGCCTCACATACGACGATGAACGACGAGATGTGAAGGAGGGAATCCGGGGCTAGATCATGGAAATCCAGCCCATAATAGAACATGAGCCCCCTAACAAAGGGATCCAGAGTGAGGCCTAGTCCTCGGAGGAAGTGAGAGATGAACACAACACTCTCGTTGGGTTCCGGAGTGGGGATGACCTGCCCTCGGGCGGCCAGCCCATGCGAAATTTTGGCGGTCAGATACCTGGCCTCTCTCAGCTTCTTGATGTCCTCCTCTGTAATAGAGGAAGGCATCCACCGACCTTGGAGGTTGGATCCGGACATGGTTGAAGGTCCGAAGCGCCTGACCTGAGCCTGGGGTGTTGGAACTCGAGGCGGGGAAAGGATTCGATTGAGCACAAGAGGAAAAAAGGACAGGTCTTGGCCTCTTTATAAAGAGGGTGAATGTCAAGCGTCCTCCTCGCCGCCGTTTTGGACTCGCCTAAAATCGAGGAGTCATACCAACGGGCACGAGTGGGTTACCCACGTTCGTATTGATGAGAATCCTGTAATAAGGGGGACACGATCTCTGCTTCGACAAGACGTGTCAAGAAAACCGCCTCGCAATATGTGCAGGGTTGGCTGGGAAAAACGGTTTGGATAAGGACCGGGTGGTATGTGGAACACGTCAGCAGATTAAATTTGTTTTGTGGAACACTCGCCTAAAAACGGTTCGACAAGACATGACATCGTGCTGTTAAAACATGTCAGCAGATTAGATTTGTGTAAATATTATTCTCTCTACGGTGGTATGTGGAACTTGTTTTGCAGAGCCGGACACTACCCTTGTGTTCAAAATCTTCCATGAAGTATTCGGAGGAGGAACCCGCCTTGCAATGCCGAAGACAAAACTGCACGCCGGACTCATCGTCATTGAAGCCTAGTTCAGGGGATACTGAGGGAGTCCTGGATTAGGGGGTCTCCGGACAGCCGGACTATATCCTTTGGCCACACTGTCGGACTATGAATATACAAGATTGAAGACTTCGTCTCGTGTCCGGATGGGACTCTCCTTGGCGTGGAAGGCAAGCTAGGCAATATGGATATGTAGATCTCCTCCCTTGTAACCGACTCTGTGTAACCCTAGCCCCCTCCGGTGTCTATATAAACCGGAGGGTTTAGTCCGTAGGACAAGATACAATCATACCATAGGCTAGCTTCTAGGGTTTAGCCTCTACGATCTCGTGGTAGATCAACTCTTGTAATACTCATATCATCAAGAACAATCAAGCAGGACGTAGGGTTTTACCTCCATCAAGAGGGCCCGAACTTGGGTAAACATCTTGCCCCCTGCCTCATGTTACCATCTGCCTTAGACGCACAGTTCGGGACCCCCTACCCGAGATCCGCCGGTTTTGACACCGACAGGAGGGGAGGGATTCGACCTCCCCCTTCCTTCCCTCCTCCCTTCTCTTTCCTTCCCCCTCCGGCAGATAAGGAAGGGGGAGGGCGCCTGATGTCTACTACACAACCTTCTTCTTGTAGACATTATTGGGCCTCCAAGGGCAGAGGTTTGTAGGACAGTAGCAAATTTCCCTCAAGTGGATGACCTAAGGTTTATCAATCCGTGGGAGGCATAGGATGAAGATGGTCTCTCTCAAACAACCCTGCAACCAAATAACAAAGAGTCTCTTGTGTCCCCAACACACCCAATATAATGGTAAATTGTATAGGTGCACTAGTTCGGTGAAGAGATGGTGATACAAGTGCAATATGGATGGTAGATGAAGGTTTTTCTAATCTAAATATATAAAAACAGCAAGGTAACTAATGATAAAAGTGAGCACAAACAGTATTGCAATGCGTTGAAACAAGGCCTAGGGTTCATACTTTCACCAGTGCAAGTTCTCTCAACAATAATAACATAATTGGATCATATAACAATCCCTCAACATGCAACAAAGAGTCACTCCAAAGTCACTAATAGCGGAGAACAAACGAAGAGATTATGGTTGGGTACGAAACCACCTCAAAGTTATTCTTTCTGATCGATCTATTCAAGAGTCCGTAGTAAAATAACACAAAGCTATTCTTTCCATTCAATCTATCCTAGAGTTCGCACTAGAATAACACCTTAAGACACAAATCAACCAAAACCCTAATGTCACCTCAAGTATCTGCGGGTATGATTATAGATATGCATCACACAATCTCAGATTCATCTATTCAACCAATGCAAAGAACTTCAAAGAGTGCCCCAAAGTTTCTACCGGAGAATCAAGACGAAAACGTGTGCCAACCCCTATGCATAAGTTCACGAGGTCACGAAACTCGCAAGTTGATCACCAAAACATACATCAAGTGAATCACGTGATATCCCATTGTCACCACAGATAAGCACATGCAAGACATACATGAAGTGTTCTCAAATCCTTAAAGACTCAATCCGATAAGATAACTTCAAAGGGAAAACTCAATTCATCACAAGAGAGTAGAAGGGGAGAAACATCATAAGATCCAACTATAATAGCAAAGCTCGTGATACATCAAGATCATTCCGAATCAAGAACATGAGAGAGAGAGATCAAACACATAGCTACTGGTACATACCCTCAGCCCCAAGGGTGAATTACTCCCTCCTCGTCATGGAGAACGCCGGGATGATGAAGATGTCCACCGGAGTGGGATTCTCCCCTCCGGCAGGGTGCCGGAACAGGTCTAGATTGGTTTTCGGTGGCTACGGAGGCTTGCAGCGGTGGAACTCCCAATCTAGGTTTATTTCTGGGGGTTTCTATATTTATAGGAATTTTTGGCGTAGGTCTCACGTCAGGGGGGTCTCCGGATCGTCCACGAAATAGGCGCCCACGCCCAGGGGGGTAGGGCGCACCCCCCACCCTCGTGGACAGCCCGGGACTCTTCTGGCCCAACTCTTTTACTCTGTGGGCTTCTTTTGGTCCATAAAAAATCATCAAAAATTAGCATGTCAATTGGACTCCGTTTGGTATTCCTTTTCTGCGATACTCAAAAACAAGGAAAAAACAGAAACTGGCACTGGGCTCTAGGTTAATAGGTTAGTCCCAAAATTCATATAAAATAGCATATAAATGCATATAAAACATCCAAGGTTGATAATATAATAGCATGGAACAATCAAAAATTATAGATACATTGGAGACGTATCAAGCATCCCTAAGCTTAATTCCTGCTCGTCCTCGAGTAGGTAAATGATAAAAACAGAATTTTTGATGTGGAATGCTACCTAACATATTTATCCATGTAATTCTCTTTATTGTGGCAAAATTATTCAGATCCAAAAGATTCAAGACAAAAGTTCAATATTGACATCAAAATAATAATACTTCAAGCATACTAACAAAGTAATCATGTCTTCTCAAAATAACATGGCCAAAGAAAGCTATCCCTACAAAATCATATAGTCTGGCTATGCTATATCTTCATCACACAAAATATTTAAATCATGCACAACCCTAATGACAAGCCAAGCAATCGTTTCATACTTTTGATGTTCTCAAACTTTTTCAATCTTCACGCAATACATGAGCGCGAGCCATGGACATAGCACTATAGGTGGAATAGAATGGTGGTTGTGGAGAAGACAAAAAGGAGAAGATAGTCTCACATCAACTAGGCGTATCAACGGGCTATGGAGATGCCCGTCAATAGATATCTATGTGAGTGAGTACGGATTGCAATGCAACTGATGCTCAAGAGCTATAAGTGTATGAAAGCTCAAAAAGAAACTAAGTGTGTGTGCATCCAACTCGCTTGATCACGAAGACCTAGGGCATTTTGAGGAAGCCCATCATTGGAATATACAAGCCAAGTTCTATAATGAAAGATTCCCACTAGTATATGAAAGTGACAACATAGGAGACTCTCTATCATGAAGATCATGGTGCTACTTTCAAGCATTGCCCCTTCTCTCTTTTTCTCTCATTTTTTGGGCCTTTTTTATGGCCTCTTTTTTCTCTTTTTTTTTATTTTTCATCCGGAGTCTCATCCTGACTTGTGGGGGAATCATAGTCTCCATCATCCTTTCCTCACATGGGACAATGCTCTAATAATGATGATCATCACACTTTTATTTACTTACAACTGAAGAATTACAACTCGATACTAGAACAAAAATATGACTCTATATGAATGCCTCCGACGGTGTACCTGGATGTTCAATGAATCAAGAGTGACATGTATGAAAAATTATGAAGGTGGCTTTGCCACAAATACGATGTCAACTACATGATCATGCGAAGCAATATGACAATGATGGAGCATGTCATAATAAACGGAACGGTGGAAAGTTGCATGTCAATATATCTCGGATGGCTATGGAAATGCCATAATAGGTACATATGGTGGCTGTTCTGAGCAAGGTAAATGGTGGGTTTATGGTACCGGCGAAAGTTGCGCGGTACTAGAGAGGCTAGCAATGGTGAAAGGGTGAGAGTGCGTATAATCCATGGACTCAACATTAGTCATAAAGAACTCACATACTTATTGCAAAGATTTATTAGTTATTGAAACAAAGTACTACGCGCATGCTCCTAGGGGGATAGATTTGTAGGAAAATACCATCGCTCGTCCCCGACCGCCACTCATAAGGAAGACAATCAAAAAAATAAATCATGCTCCGACTTCATCACATAACGGTTCACTATACGTGCATGCTACGGGAATCACAAACTTTAACACAAGTATTTATCAAATTCACAACTACTCACTAGCATGACTCTAATATTACCATCCTCATATCTCAAAACAAGCATAAGGAATCAAACTTCACATAGTATTTAATGCACTTTATATGAAAGTTTTTATTATATCCCTCTTGGATGCCTATCATATTAGGACTAATTTCATAACCAAAGCAAACTACCATGCTGTTCTGAAGACTCTCAAAATAATATAAGTGAATCATGAGAGTTCATCTATTTCTTCAAAATAAAACCACCGCCGTGCTCTAAAAAGATATAAGTGAAGTACTAGAGCAAACGACAAACTACTCCACAAAATATAAGTGAAGATCAATGAGTAGTCGAATAATTATGTAACTATATGAAGACTCTCTAATATTTAATAATTTCAGATCTTGGTAATTTATTCAAACAGCAAGCAAAACAAAAGAAAATAAAATGACGCTCCAGGCAAAACACATATTATGTGGTGAATAAAAATATAGCCCCAAGTAAAGTTACCGATGAACGAAGGCGAAAGAGGGGATGCCATCCGGGGCATCCCCAAGCTTAGGCTCTTGGTTGTCCTTTAATATTACCTTGGGGGCGCCTTGGGCATCCCCAATCTTAGGCTCTTGCCACTCCTTATTCCATAGTCCATCGAATCTTTACCCAAAATTTGAAAACTTCACAACACAAAACTTACCAGAAAACTCGTAAGCTCCGTTAGTATAAGAAAATAAATCACCACTTGTGGTACTGTTGTGAACTCATTCTTTATTTATATTGGTGTATATCTAATTTATTCCAACTTCTCTATGGTTCATACCCTCTGATACTACTCATAGATTCATCAAAATAAGCAAACAACACAATGAAAATAGAATCTGTCAAAAACAGAACAATCTGTAGCAATCTGGAGGTTTCGAATACTTCTGTCACTCCAAAAATTCTGAAATAAATTGGTGGACCTGAGTAATTTTTCTGTTAATCATTTGCAAAAAGAATCAACCTAAACACACTCTGCAGTAAAAAACGGCAGCTAATCTCGTGAGTGCAAAATTTTCTGTTTTTTACAGCAAGATCACAAAGACTTCACCCAAGTCTTCCCAAAGGTTCTACTTGGCCCAAACACTAATTAAAACATAAAACTACATCTAAACAGAGGCTATATTAATTATTTATTACTAAACAGGAGCAAAAAGCAAAGAACAAAAATAAAATTGGGTTGCCTCCCAACAAGCGCTATCGTTTAACGCCCCTAGCTAGGCATGATGATTTCAATGATGCTCACATAAAAGATAAGAATTGAAACATAAAGAGAACATCATGAAGAATACAACTAGAACATTTAAGTCTAACCCACTTCCTATGCATAGGGATTTTGTGAGAAAACAATTTATGGGAACAAGAATCAACTTGCATAGAAAGGTAAAACAAGCATAGCTTCAAGATTTTCAACACATAGAGAGGAAACTTGATATTATTGCAACTCCTACAAGCATATATTCCTCCCTCATAATAATTTTCAGTATCATCATGAATAAATTCAACAATATAACCATCACATAAAGCATTATTTTCATGATCTACAAGCATAGAAATTTTAGTACTCTCCACATAAGCAAAATTCTTCTCATTCGGAATATGGGAGCGAACTCAACAAAATACCTATCATGTGAGGCATACTCCAATTGAAAATTAAAATCATGATGACAAGTTTCATGGTTATCATTATTCTTTATAGCATACATGTCATCACAATAATCATCATATATAGCAACTTTGTTCTCATAATCAATTGGAACCTCTTCCGAAATAGTGGATTCATCACTAAATAAAGTCATGACCTCTCCAAATCCACTTTCATAATTATCACAATAAGATTAAACATCCTCCAAAATAGTGGGATCATTACTTCCTAAAGTTGACACTCTTCCAAACACACTTTCATCAATATAACCATCATAAATAGGAGGCATGCTATCATCATAATAAATTTACTCATCAAAACTTGGGGGACAAAAAATACCATCTTCATCAAACATAGCATCCCCAAGATTGTGGCTTTGAATATCATTAGCATCATGGATATTCGAAGAATTCATACTAACAACATTGCAATCATGCTCATCATCCAAAGATTTAGTGCAAACATTTTAATACATTCTTCATCTAACACATTGGCACAATTATCGGAATCCTTATTTTCATGAAAGACATTAAAAAGATGAAGCATATGAGGCAACCTTAATTCCATTTTTTGTAGTTTCCTTTTATAGACTAAACTAGTGATAAAACAATAAACTAAAAGATTCAATTGCAAGATCTAAAGATATACCTTCAAGCGCTAACCTCCCCGGCAACGGCACGGAAAAGAGCTTGATGTCTCCTACACAACCTTCTTCTTGTAGACGTTATTGGGCCTCCAAGTGCAAAGGTTTGTAGGACAGTAGCAAATTTCCCTCAAGTGGATGACCTAAGGTTTATCAATCTGTGGGAGGCGTAGGATGAAGATGGTCTCTCTCAAACAACCCTGCAACCAAATAACAAAGAGTCTCTTGTGTCCCCAACACACCCAATACAATGGTAAATTGTATATGTGCACTAGTTCGGCGAAGAGATGGTGATACAAGTGCAATATGGATGGTAGATAAAGGTTTTTGCAATCTGAAAATATAAAAACAGCAAGGCAACTAATGATAAAAGTGAGCACAAACGGTATTGCAATGAGTTGAAACAAGGCCTAGGGTTCATACTTTCACTAGTGCAAGTTCTCTCAACAATAATAACATAATTGGATCATATAACAATCCCTCAACATGCAACAAAGAGTCACTCCAAAGTCACTAATAGCAAAGAACAAACAAAGAGATTATGGTAGGGTACGAAATCACCTCAAAGCTATTCTTTCTGATCGATCTATTCAAGAGTCTGTAGTAAAATAACACGAAGCTGTTCTTTCCGTTCAATCTATCCTAAAGTTCGTACTAGAATAACACCTTAAGACACAAATCAACCAAAACCCTAATGTCACCTAGATACTCCAATGTCACCTCAAGTATCTGCGGGTATGATTATACGATATGCATCACACAATCTCATATTCATCTATTCAACCAACACAAAGAACTTCAAAGAGTGCCCCAAAGTTTCTACCGGAGAGTCAAGACGAAAACGTGTGCCAACCCCTATGCATAAGTTCACGAGGTCACGGAACTCGCAAGTTGATCACCAAAACATACATCAAGTGGATCACGTGATATCCCATTATCACCACAGAAAAGCACATGCAAGACATACATCAAGTGTTCTCAAATCCTTAAAGACTCAATCCGATAAGATAACTTCAAAGGGAAAACTCAATTCATCACAAGAGAGTAGAGGGGGAGAAACATCATAAGATCCAACTATAATAGCAAAGCTCGCGATACATCAAGGTCGTTCCGAATCAAGAACACGAGAGAGAGATCAAACACATAGCTACAGTTACATACCCTCATCCCCGAGGGTGAACTAGTCCCTCCTCGCCATAGAGAGCACCGGGATGATGAAGATGGCCACCGGAGAGGGATTCCCCCCTCCGGCAGGATGCCGGAACAGGTCTAGATTGGTTTTCGGTGGCTACGGAGGCTTGCGGCGGTGGAACTCCTGATCTAGGTTTATTTATGGGGGTTTCTGTATTTATAGGAATTTTTGGCATAGGTCTCACGTCAGGGGGGTCTCCAGATCGTCCACGGGATAGGGGCCCACGCCCAGGGGGTAGGGCACGCCCCCCACCCTCATGGACAGCCCGGGACTCTTCTGGCCCAACTCTTTTACTCTGGGGGCTACTTTTGGTCCAAAAAATCATCAAAAATTGGCACGTCAATTGGACTCCGTTTGGTATTCCTTTTCTGCGATACTCAAAAACAAGGAAAAAACAGAAACTGGCACTGGGCTCTAGGTTAATAGGTTAGTCCCAAAAATCATATAAAATAGCATATAAATGCATATAAAACATCCAAGGTTGATAATATAATAGCATGGTACAATCAAAAATTATAGATACTTTGGAGACGTATCAGCGTCGGCCATGGGGAGACCCCAAATAGGATTTGGTCTACTTGGGCGCCTCCTTGGCTGCCTCCCCTCTCCCTCCCACCTATATATATGTGGGGGGGGCACCCCTAGCACACCCCAGACAAGTGTTAGCCGTGTGTGGCGCCCCCTCCACCATTTACTCCCACGGTCATAGTTTCGTAGTGCTTAGGCGAAGCCCTGTGAGGATCACTTCACCATCACCGTCATCATGCCATCATGCTGATGGAACTCATCTACTACCTCGACGTCTTGCTGGATCAAGAAGGCAAGGGATGTCATCGAGCTGAACGTGTGCAGAACGCGGAGGTTTCGTTCGTTCAGTACTTGATCGGTTGAAGCGCGAAGAAGTTCGACTACATCAACCATGTTAAGAAACGCTTCCGCTTACGGTTTACGAGGGTATGTAGACACACTCTCCCCCATCGTTGATATGCATCTCCATGGATAGATCATTGCATGTGCATAGAAAGTTTTTTGTTTTCATGCAACGTTTCCCAACAAATAGTTGGCAAGACGACCACGATGCTACGATGGAGATCAAGGTGTGGAGCCGGTGACGATGGATGTCATGACGATGCTTTAGAGATGGAGATCATGACGATGCTTTGGAGATGGAGATCAAAAGCACAAGATGATGATAGCCATATCATGTCACATATTTTGATTGCATGTGATGTTTATATTTTATGAATCTTATTTTGCTTAGTACGGAGGTAGCATTATAAGACGATCCCTTAACTAAAATTTCAAGGTATAAGTGTTCTCCCCGAGTATGCACCGTTGCGACAGTTCGTCGTGTTGAGACACCATGTGACAATCGAGTGTGATAGACTCTACGTTCACATACAACGGGTGCAAGGCAGTTTTGCACATGCGTAATACTCGGGTTAAACTTGACGAGCCTGGCATGTACAGAAATGGCCTCGGAAGATTGGAGACCGAAAGGTCGAACGTGAATCATATAGTAGATATGATCAACATAGAGATGTTCACCATTGATGACTGCTCCATCTCACGTGATGATCGGACATGGTTTAGTTGATTTAGATCACGTCTCATTTAGATGACTTGAGGGATGTCTATCTAAGTGGAAGTTCTTAAGTAATTTGATTAATTGAACTTAATTTATCATGAACTAGTCCTGATAGTATTTGCATATATATGTTGTAGACCAATGGCCTGTGCTACCGTTCCCTTGAATTTTAATGCGTTCCTAGAGAAAGGTAAGTTGAAAGATGATGGTAGCAACTACACGGACTTGGTCCGTAACTTGAGGATTATCCTCATTGCTGCACAGAAGAATTATGTCCTTGATGCACCACTAGGTGTGCCACCCCCTCCAGCAACTGCGGACGTTGTGAACGCCTGGCAGTCGTGTGTTGATGACTACTTGATAGTTTAGTGTGCCATGCTTTACAGCTTAGAATCAGGACTTCAAAGATGTTTTGAAATTCATGGAGCATATGAGATGTTCCAAGAGTTGAAGTTAATATGTCAAGCGAATGCCCGAGTTGAGAGATATGAAGTATCCAACAAGTTCTATAGTTGCAAGATGGAGGAGAACAGTACTGTAAGTGAACACATACTCAAAATGTCTGGGTATCATAATCACTTGACTCGGCTGGGAATTAATCTTCCAAATGATAGTGTCATTGACAGAGTTCTTCAATCACTGCCACCAAGCTACAAAGGCTTCGTGATGAACTATAATATGCAAGGGATGGACAAGACAATTCCCGAGCTCTTCGCAATGCTCAAAGCCGCAGAGGTAGAAATCAAGAAGGAGCATCAAGCGTTGATGGTTAACAAGACCACTAGTTTCAAGAAAAAGGGCAAGGGAAGGAAAGGGAACTTCAAGAAGAATGGCAAGCAAGTTGCCACTCCCTAGAAGAAGCCCAAAGCTAGACCCAAGCCTGAAACTGAGTGCTTCTACTGCAAAGGGACTGGTCACTGGAAGCGGAACTGCCCCAAGTATTTGGCGGATAAGTAGGATGACAAAGTGAACAAATGTATATTTGATATACATATTATTGATGTGTACCTTACTAATGCTCGTAGTACCGCCTGGGTGATACTGGTTCGGTTGCTCATATTTGGAACTCAAAACAGGGGCTACGGATTAAACGAAGATTGGCTAAGGACGAGGTGACAATGCACGTCGGGAATGGTTCCAAGGTCGATGTGATCGCCATCGGCACGCTAGCCCTACATCTACCTTCGGGATTAGTTTTAGACCTGAATAATTATTATTTGGTGCCAGCATTGAGCATGAACATTATATCTGGATCTTGTTTAGTGCGAGATGGTTATTCATTTAAATCAGAGAATAATGGTTGCTCTATTTATATGAGTAATATCTTTTATGGTCATGCACCCTTGAAGAGTGGTCTAGTTTTGTTGAATCTCGACTGTGGTGATACACATATTCATAATATTGATGCAAAAAGATGCAAAGTTGATAATGATAGTGCAACATATTTGTGGCACTGCCATTTAGGTCATATTGGTGTAAAGCGCATGAAGAAACTCCATGCAGATGGGCTTTTGGAATCACTTGATTATGAATCATTTGATACTTGCGAACCATGCCTCATGGGCAAGATGACTAAAGCTCCATTCTCCGGAACAATGGAGCGAGCCAATGACTTATTGGAAATAATGCATACCAATGTATGCGGTCCGATGAGTGTTGAGGCACGCGGCGGGTATCGTTATTTTCTGACCTTCACAGATGATTTGAGCAGATATGGGTATATCTACTTAATGAAACACAAGTCTGAAACATTTGAAAAGTTCAAATAATTTCAGAGTGAAGTGGAGAATCATCGTAATAAGAAAATAAAGTTTCTATGATCTGATCACGGATGCGAATATTTGAGTTATGAGTTTGGCCTTCATTTAAAACAATGTGGAATAGTTTCACAACTCACGCCACGTGGAACACCACAACGGAATGGTGTGTCTGAACATCGTAACCGTACTTTATTAGATATGGTGCGATCTATGATGTCTCTTACCGATTTACCACTATTGTTTGGGGGTTATGCATTAGAGACAACTGCATTCACGTTAAATAGGGCACCGTCTAAATCCATTGAGACGACACCGTATGAACTGTCGTTTGGCAATAAATCTAAGTTGTTGTTTCTTAAAGTTAGTGGTTGCAACACTTATGTCAAAAGGCTTCAACCTGATAAGCTCGAACCCAAATCGGAGAAGTGTGTATTCATAGGATACCCTAAGGAAACAATTGGGTACACCTTCTACCACAAATCCGAAGGCAAGATATTTGTTGCCAAGAATGGAAACTTTTTAGAGGAGTTTCTCTCAAAAGAAGAGAGTGGGAAGAAAGTAGAACTTGATGAGGTAATTGTACCTTCTCTCAAATTGGCAAGTAGGTCATCAGAGAAATCCGATCCCATGATGCCTACACCAACTAGAGAGGAAGCTAATGATAATGATCATGAAACTTCAAATCAAGTTACTACTGGACCTCGTAGGTCGAACAAAGCACGTTTTGCACCAGAGTGGTACGGTAACCCTATTCTGGAAGTCATGTTACTAGACCATGACGAACCTACAAACTATGAAGAAGCTATGATGATCCCAAATTTCGATAAATGGCTCGAGGCCATGAAATCTGAGATAGGATCCATGTATGAGAACAAAGTGTGGACTTTGGTGGACTCGCCCGATGATCGGCGAGCCATAGAGAATAAATGGATCTTCAAGAAGAAGACTGACACTGATGGTAATGTTACTGTCTACAAAGCACGACTTGTCGCAAAAGGTTTTCGACAAGTTCAAGGAGTTGACTAGGATGAGACTTTCTCACCCGTAGCGATGCTTAAGTCTATCTGAATCATGTTAGCAATTGCAGCATTTTATGATTATGAAATCTGGCAAATGGACATCAAAACTGCATTCCTTAATGGATTTCTTAAAGAAGAGTTGTATGTGATGCAACCAGAAGGTTTTGTCGATCCTAAAGGTGCTAACAAAGTATGCAAGCTGCAACGATCCATCTATGGACCGGTGCAAGCATCTCGGAGTTGGAGTATATGCTTTGATGAGGTGATCAAAGCATATGGTTTTATACAGACTTTCGGAGAAGCCTGTGTTTACAAGAAAGTGAGTGGAGCTCTGTAGCATTTCTACATTTATATGTGGATGACCTATTGTTGATTGGAAATGATATAAAATTTCTGGATATCATAAAAGGATACTTGAATAAGAGTTTTTCAATGAAAGACCTCGATGAAGCTTCTTATATATTGGGCATCAATATCTATAGAGATAGATCAAGACACTTAATAGGACTTTCACAAAGCACATACCTTGATAAAGTTTTGAAGAAGTTCAAAATGGAACAGTCAAAGAAAGGGTTCTTGCATGTGTTATAAGGTGTGAAATTGAGTCAGACTCAATGCCTGACCATTGTAGAAGATAGAGATAAAATGAAAGTCATTCCCTATGCCTCAGCCATAGGTTCTGTCATGTATGCTATGTTGTGTACCAAACCTGATGTGTGCCTTACTACGAGTTTAGCAGGGAGGTACCAAAGTAATCCGGGAGTGGATCACTGGACAGTGGTCAAGAACATCCTGAAATACCTAAAAAGGACTAAGGAATACCATGTGTGCTATCAAACGTCACAACGTAACTTGGTGATTGTAAAGATGCTCTACATGTATCTCCGAAGGTGTTTGTTGGGTTGGCATAGATCAAGACTGAGATTTGTCACTCCGACTATCGGAGAGGTATCTCTGGGCCCTCTCGGTAATACACATCATAAGAAGCCTTGCAAGCAAAGTGACTAATGAGTTAGTTGCAGGATGATGTATTACGTAACGAGTAAAGAGACTTTTCGGTAACAATATTGAACTAGGTATGAAGATACCGACGATCGAATCTCGGGCAAGTAACATACCGATGGACAAAGGGAATTGTGTATGTTGTCATAACGGTTTAACCGATAAAGATCTTTGTAGAATGTGTAGGAGCCAATATGAGCATCCAGGTTCCGCTATTGGTTACTGACCAGAGAGGTGTCTCGGTCATGCCTACATAGTTCTCGAACCCGTAGGGTCCGCATGCTTAACGTTCGATGACGATATAGTATTATATGAGTTATGTGATTTAGTGGCGAATGTTGTTCAGTGTCCCGGATGAGATCACGAACATGACGAGGAGTCTCGAAATGGTCGAGAGGTAAAGATTGATATATAGGACGATGGTATTAGGACACGGGGAGTGTTCCAGAAAGTATCGGGTACATATAGGGTCACCGGAAGGGGTTCCGGGCACCCCCGGCAAAGATATGGGCTTAATCGCCGAGCAGGGCCATCCCTAGGCACCGGCGCGTGGATATGAGAAAGAAGGAGGAGAAGGAAAGAGAAAGGGCATGTTCGGGACTCACCGGCGAGCTGCCGCAGCGCTCCGACATACGGGGGCAATGAGGACACCGGATCTCCTCGTTAGGTTGTCGTTCCCCCGCGACAACGTGCCCACGCACCAGCATCGCCGCCGTCGACACGATGCCACGCACCTGCATCAGCGCCGAGTTCGGCCTCCACTATCGAGGGTTTCGAATCACCGCGTCGCCGCATGACTCCTCCCGCTCCTCGTCTCCTTCACCGCATGGCTCCTCCCGCTCCTCGTCTCCACCGCCGAGCACCTCGCTGCCGAGCTCCTCGCCGCGAAGTGAGTGTTGGTGGGGGAAGGGGAACGGAAGAAATGGATAAGGGGAGAGGTGCGGGGGCTTTTGGGACGACGCGGTACTTCCCGAACTGATAGAAAACATGACGTGGTGCCCTGGCCGCTTCAGGATTTGTGCAGAGATATCCAAGGGCGCTGAGCGTGTTGAAAGATCGTGGATGTTGCCTAGAGGGGGGGTGAATAGGCGTTTTAAAATAATTACATTTTAGGCTTGAACAAATGCGGAATAAACCTAGCGGTTAATTTGTCAAGCACAAAACCTAAAACAACTAGGCTCACCGATGTGCACCAACAACTTATGCTAAGCAACATAAGCAACCATGAGATAACAATATATATGGCCAAGAACAATATGGCTATCACAAAGTAAAGTGCATAAGTAAAGGGCTCGGGTAAGAGATAACCGAGGCACGTGGAAATGATGATGTATCCCGAAGTTCACACCCTTGCGGATGCTAATCTCCGTTTGGAGCGGCGTGGAGGCACAATGCTCCCCAAGAAGCCACTAGGGCCACCGTAATCTCCTAATGCCCTCGCACAATGCAAGATGCCGTGATTCCACTAAGGGACCCTTGAGGGCGGTCACCGAACCCGTACAAATGGCGACCCTTGGGGGCGGTCACCGAACCCGTACACTTTGGCAACCCTTGGGGGTGGTCACCGGTACCCGTCAAATTGCTCGGGGCGATCTCCACAACCTAATTGGAGACCCCGACGCTTGCCCGGAGCTTTACACCACAATGATTGAGCTCCGAACAACACCAACCGTCTAGGGCGCCAAGGCACCCAAGAGGAACAAGCTCTAGGGTGTCCAAACACCCAAGAGTAACAAGCTCAAGGGTACCAAGCACCCAAGAGTAATAAGCTTCTCAACTTGTAACTTCCACGTATCACGTGGAGAACTCAAACCGATGCACCAAATGCAATGGCAAGGGCACACGGAGTGCCCAAATCCTTCTCTCTCAAATCTCACCGAAGCAACTAATGCTAGGGAGGAAGATGAGAGGAAGAACAAGGAGGACACCAAGAACTCCAAGATCTAGATCCAATGGGTTCCCCTCACATAGAGGAGAAAGTGATTGGTGGAAATGTGGATCTAGATCTCCTCTCTCTTTTCCCTCAAAAACTAGCAAGAATCCATGGAGGGATTGAGAGTTAGCAAGCTTGAAGAAGGTCAACAATGGGGGAAGAACACGATCTCAAAGGATAAGGTTGAATGGGGAAGAAGACCCCCTTTTATAGGAGCTCCCGAATCCAACCGTTATGTGCTCAGTCCGCGCACGAGCGGTACTACTGCTCAGGGGAGCGGTACTACCGCCCGGGCGGTAGAACATAGAGAGCGGAGCGAAACAGAGTGCGAGGCAGAGCCGTATGAGCGGAACTATCACTGGAGCCAGCGGTACTACCATTGGCCGCAGCGGTACTGCCGCTTGGCCCAGTGGTACTACCGCTAGGACCGCACATAGCGCCTTCCACGAGCACAGGGAGAAGGAACAGGGAGGAGGGCCATTGAGCGGCACTAGGGGCGGTGGTAGCCGCGGTACTACCGCACATGAGCGATACTACCGCTCCTACTGCCGCTCCTACTGCCGCTGAACCCGACACGAGAAAACCACGTCTCGAGTCGAGGCGGTACCAGCGCGGAACCGGAGCCGTACTACTGCTTGTGGCCATGGGCGGTACTACCGCTGTGGGACAGCGGTACTACCGTTTGTGGCGATAAGCGGTACTGCCGCTCCGGCCCAGCGATACTACCACTGGCGCCATCCTTATGCCACTTCCACGAAAGATAGTATACTCCACGGAAAACCAGAACTGCCATAACTTCTGCATATGAGCTCCAAATTGAGTAAACTCAAGCTTGTTGGAAACCAGACGACGAGTGGCATCAAAACAGAGACTGGTTAGAAAGAAGAGACAGGGGAGGTATCCCTAACAAAATGGAGGAGTGAAACCTCCAACAGAGAAGAACGAGGATAACCTCCAACATCAAAACATCATAGAAGATGCAACTGAACTCCGTTTTCGATGAACTCGAGCTTGTCATCAAGATGACCATAAGCTCCAAAACTCACAAAGAGAACCAAACAAGAACCAGGAAAGATGATAAATGGTTTGAGCTCTCTACGAATGATACGATCAAGCTACTCATCGAGAGCCCCCCTTGATAGTACGACAATCGATCCTATAACCCGGTCTCCCAACTACCATCATGAGACCGGTAACATAGAAAACCTATCAAGGGCAAACCTTTTGCCTTGCACATGGTCCACTTGAGCTAGATGATGACGATCTTGACTCCCTCAAGTTGGACACCTTTCTTGATTGTGTTGACTCGATGAAGACTAGTTGATTGCTCCCCCATACTCCACTATGGGTGAGCCACTCTTCCGCACATCTTCACAAGTCCATTGTCACCACAAAGGACGGCAAGCTTCAAGCATTTGATCTCTTTGTGATGCTCCACTTGAACTTGCACACCGCAACCTAACCCCATAAAGAACTCTCACGAAGACCATGGGTTAGTACACAAAGCGTAATTGACAATGCTTACCATACCATGGGATCACTTGATCCCTCTCGGTACATCTTCTACGCTTTGTGGGTTGATCAACTTGATTCACTCTTTGACTTAGTCTTGATCAACCTCTCACAAGACCAATCTTTAGGTAATTCCTTGAATAGCACCTTGGTCGACACAAACTCTCCTTGAAACCAACACATGTAATCCAAGAAAACCCTATGGACAAAACCTTCAAATATAACTCAAGGCAACCATTAGTCCATAGAGATTGTCATCAATTACCAAAACCAAACATGGGGGCACCGCATGTTCTTTCAATCTCCCCCATCTTGGTAATTGATGACAATCACTTTAAAGAGAGTTTAATACAAGGAATTATGCATCACCATGCAATGCAACAACCAATAATGCATGCGTATGAGATGCAAATGCTTAGGAACAGAACCAAAGCAAGGAGAAAACTCTAAAGACTTCTCCACAAAACTCTGTGAAACTTCTCCCCCATTGGCATTGATTGCCAAAATGGGCGAAAAGCTTAGAAGGCCAATATAACTTGTGTTCCTCCATAAATTGTGTATTTCTCAACAAGAGAGAGGAAAGCCATACACATATCCAAAGGTAATAATTGGAGGAAGACCAACTATATTGAGGCACCAAGATTGCAAAAGAATGATATGCCACAAAGACATAACAAAGAGGGGAACAAGCAATCTAGCAATCAAAAGATACCAATTGAAGCAAGATATCAAAAGATACCAATTGAACCAACTAGACCAATGATCCTACATGCCACAAGAATAAAAGATATTATGATATGAGCAAAGGAGTGTTCTAGGGAAACTAGAGAAGCTCCCCATGATTTGTGCACACAAAAGAATATTTGTATTTGGATACAAAGTGCACAAAATAGGATCATAGCTCCCCCAAAATCAATATAAACTTACAACAAGTGCAAGTGAGCAAATAGGAAACAAAGCCTAGTACTTGCACCAAACACATGGTTGAGCAAAAAGTAAAAGAGGCAACTTCAGAATGGGCTCAACCAAAATGATGTGTGTGAGTCAAGGCAATGCACTTGAGAAGACTAATGTACGGATGAGCATTAAGCTTCAATAAAGTCTTGAAAGAATGAGGCACACGGTGCAAGGCCTATCATTCCCACACACAACTAGCAAATGGGTTCACAAGATAACTAAAAAGCATAAAAAGAACCTATGCTTGTGACAACATGTGGTGAAGATAGCAGATGAAAGTCTCATCAAGACGAGGGATACCAATTAAGATGGCAAAAGCCTCGTAAAGATAAGCATGAGGAAAATAATCTTCATCACACAAGAGTGCATCAAGATGCAACGATAGAAGACACACACTCAAGGAAAAAGCTTTCACGGAGCCACCAAAGAAATAACATAAGAAAGACAAGGTGGACGTGAAAGAAAGGATATCAACTAGATATGCCACTTCTCTCAAGTGTATACGATTCTAGGTAGATGAAATCATGATGATATATATCTACAAAGAAGGATGTACACCCGAAATAGTTACAACACGAGGAACAAGATATCCAAAGGGGGGTCATACATATACTAATAAGATATTTGCTTGGAAGCATAGCACATGGCTAGATATGGTCTTATTGTATATAAATGAAGTCCACACATGAACAACAAAGACATCACAACTAGCAACAAGAGATCATTGTTGGGATGCTTTGAGAAAGGAAACAAGTATCACAAGAATGAAAGAATAACATGCCATGATACAACCTACACAAGGTTGATGCAAGAAATGTGTGCAAGAAGAATATGAATATACTTGTTACCGAGTTAACATTGGAAGGATGTAGTAAATACCAATTGAAGGTAGATAATAGTTCATTTATCATCCTAGCTCGACTCTAATAAGCACACGATGACAACACCTTCCTTGTGAGTGAGCCGAGCATCCAATGTATCTCCAATTGTTCCTAGAACAACAACACAAACAAAATGGTACCCAAACTCATTGGGACCAAAGAGTTAGAAACACCAATATACATAGGACAAATTCCACATAGATATGTGCATAAAGATAAGGAAATGAATTTCATGCACATCTCATCCAATTTGAGACTTGGTGGAGTTTCCCCTTTATATTGGGTCAAAGAAAGGAAGCATGCCAGAGATACTACACGAAGTTAATATGCATGCTCAAGACTTTCAAGAACTGATACCAAATGACAAAGAAATGCCAAGAGAAGAAAAGATACCAAATGAATAAATCATTACCTGGAGGATATCAAAAAGATACAACAAGGATGAGATAACCATTGGCACACTCAAAATAAAAGATATCAAACTCCCAAAAGAGAGGATGGTTCCAAACAAACCAAGCTCTCTACAAAGTTTCATGATGGCACAAAGTACCAAAATGAAAATGGCTTGCCTTCCACCAACATACACTTGATAAGGATCGCAAGATGAGTGTTTTATAGAAAATTGGATAGCTCCCCCAAGACTAGTGCATTATAGAGAATTTGCATTTGAATACAAAATGCACAAGGTGGGATCACCACTTTCACTATATCTAGAAAACACTAGACAAGATCAAGAAATAGACAAGATCCACAAGTGGTATGGAAGACGAAGGGAGTTGATACAAACTTAGCAAGAAAAAAAGGGCAAATAAAAGCAAAGGCCAATGTAAAGATGATCAATAATTTCTACCACACATAAGTGAGTACCTATTGTCACAAGTCAAGAAGTAAATGGAAATAATTCCCGGTGGTAGATAACAAGGATATCCAACATCATCTTCACACCAAACACAAGCAAAATGCAACTTGTAGAGCTAACATGCCACCTAGGAACAAGATAATTTACAATATCAACACTATGTGACAATATCTCAAATGTACACATTTTCTAGGCTAGTAATATACACATAGCATGTTACTCCCCCATAATGTGATACCAATTAAGGATAAACAAGAGGCAAATAAAAGGATCCAACAAGAGATAATTAATGGACTATTTAGAATTTGAATTTCTCATGAGAAGACATACCACATAGTGACTAGATAAGTTTGCAATATCAATACTAAGTGGTATTCCCCATGTACCCACCTTTATAGGATTGTGAAGTTCACAAAGCACATCACTCCCCCATAATAGGACATTCCATTAATCTCTCACAAGAGCCAATTAAGATATGACCAAGAAGCACAAAGGCTCAACGAACGACACACATGTACATGATGTGCAAACCAATACACACATACTTGATTGCTCAAGATAATCAAGTTGGGAGCACAACATATACAAACACATGCAAGGAACGAACCCAAACATGCAAAGGGGCAAGTAACTATCTGTCAGGACCCCAATCCTATGTCACACCGATCTAGCATGTAACACATCATATCACTTTGCGGCCTCACGCACGGTATTCCCACGGGTGCCACCTTACCTGGCCCGGGACCGTTTGCGCTTGTGGCTCACGTATATGATAGTGTCGCTAGCATCCATATGACAAAGAACCCGGGCCGACATGGCTAGTCATGAACCCAAAGCGACACTAACCCATGGGGACAGGCGTACATGAATCAAGTTCGAGCATGTCGGTCATCAGCGTGTGAATCCGGGCTGTAGCACCGGGCTAACAGGACTCCGATAACCCGGGCTGTAGCAAGCTAGGCAAGACTCCAGATGTCACCGCGTGACATTTCCCCGAAGGGACAGACATAGGAACGAAGTGAAACACATGCCGGCCAGTCAAGTGTCCTGAGAAGTAGTGCTGGGCTAGCAGGACTCCGGTGAACCGGGCTGTAGCGGACTACTATGGCTCATGGAAGCACTAGACTACATTTCCCCATAAGAGAGGCTACCAAGGATAAACAACTAGATTGTCGGATCCCACACATACCAAGCATTTCAATCATACACACAATATGCTCGATATGTGTAAATACAACATGGCATCACAACATAACTCTACGACTCAAAGTATTTATTTCATTAGGCTCCGAGGAGCGAGATATTACAAACATGGGTCTCATGACCCAACATTCAGAGCATACAAGTCAAAACACATGCGGAAGCTCAACATGTCTGAGTACAGACATCTACAAATGAAAAAGGCTGAGAAGCTTGACTATCTACCAGATCCTGCTGAGAGCACAAGATCGTAGCTGAGGTATCAAGCTAAACGTCAAAGTCCACGCGAAACTACTAGCGAGACTGAAGTCTCTCTGCAAAACATAAATTAAGCAAACGTGAGTACAAAAGTACTCAGCAAGACTTACATCAGAACTAGCTACATATGCATCGGTATCAATAGGGGTGTGGTGGAGTTTAACTGTAGCAAGCCAGCTTTGACTCGGTGGCTATCTTAAACTACGACTGCAAGTAACTCTTTTGAGGTGGCGCACACGAGTCCACATATTCGCCATATCAATACACCACTATGGATCTGCTCCCGTCTCCCTACGAGAACGCCATCCATAGCACTCACGCTTATCTTGCGCATTTTAGAGTATCCACTTTCACTTGTCTATGAACTGTTATAGGCAATCCAAAAGTCCTTTACCGCGGACGCGGCTATTCGAATAGTTTTATACCCTGCAGGGGTGTACTTCGTCACACATGTTTCCAGCACTTGGCATCTGCACACGACATGTGCTCGGCAGACTTCAAGTGAAAGCCGACGTGGGTTTAGACCATGACCTGACTAACCGCACAAGTCTCTAGTCCAGGTTTATCGCCTATTCGGGTTCCATCTGCGAGGAGATCCGACCGGAGTTTCACTCACAGCCCCAAATGATGCGTGCAGGGTTCCCGAGACACCAAACGGGCGCCCGGTACACTGTGGCACGGTGTATCTACCGCATCATAGCCCACCCCTAGGGTCAGCGCTACGCACGGCCGCCAACACATATCCTATAAACACCAGAAACTAGTTGCAACTCCTGGACAGAGGACGAGAGGGGTCAATAAGTCAAGCGGGGTCATATTTCAGGGCCCAATGTGTGGTAGTAGCTGTTTCATGGATCACAAACGCAGAACTCAGTTCCTGAGAACGGTTTCAATGAGACAACCCACCATGTACTCCTACATGGCCTCTCACCGCTACCTTTACCAAATCGTGTTCACACACTTAGCTCACACACAGTAGGACATGTTCACAACTTTCCAATTCATCCCCGATGAATCAGACCTGACACAACTCTAAGCAATAGCAGACATGACAAGCAAACATGAATGAGTAGGCACATCAGGGCTCAAACAACTCCTACTCATGCTAGTGGGTTTCATCCATTTACTGTGGCAATGACAGGTCATGCAAAGGAAAGGGGTTCAACTACCGCAGCATGTAACAGTTGAATCGTTGTTGTCCTAATGCAGTAAAAGAGAGTAGGAGCGAGAGAGTGGGATTGTATCGGAATGAACAAGGGGTTTTTTGCTTGCCTGGCACTTCTAAAGATAGTATAGTTCTTCATCGGTGTCATCGAACTTATCGTCGGAACCACGTCTATGGAGAGGGGACAAATACCGGCAAACAAAGAGGAACACAATCAATGCAATGCAACAATTATGATGCATGATAATATCATGGCAATATGTTGTTGATTGAGCTAATGCAACTAGCAACCATATTAAATGAAGTTGGTTTGAACCAAGGGTTCAAATTCAAACTCCATATGTGCTTATTTAAATGTCAATTATGCAAATTGCCCTGTACAGCAACCCTAGGTTGTTCAAACATGCATGCAAATGCCATAAACAGATTCCTTGATTTTTTTGATAATTTTTCATATATAATTTATTTCATTTGGAGTTACGGTTGATTTTTATATGATCTTTAGAAGTTTAGGATATTTTCTGAAATTTCCTGAATTAAAATTAATCCAGAAAATGAGTTATGGCGTCAGCACTACGTCACCGTGACGTCAACAGGTCAACTGACCCGGTCCAGGTCAAACCTGACCAGTGGGGTCGACACGTCAGTGACACAATTAACTAACAAGGTTAATTAAATCTAACCAATCAAATTAACAGGCATTGGGCCCACTATCAGTGTCAAAAGTGGGGTAATTAGTCCTAAACTAGACGAGTCAGGGGCGGGGCCCACATGTATTAACCCCAGGGAGGTCAAACCCCGGGTCGAACGGGTCAAACTCGCCGGCGTTGAGTCGCCGGCGAGGTCAGCGGCGGTGAGGGGCTTCGGAGAACCCCTCTGGTGCACCGTTTGGCACGCGGCTGGGTTCTTCCAGACGCTAGAGGAGCGGCGCATCCAACGGTGGTGGTCGTCGGGCCTGGGGCAGTCGGAAACGACGACGGCGAGCAGTGCAGCGGTGGCCGGAGCTCGGGCCCGCTTGGGTTTAGGCGCTACGGCGTGCAAACGAGCGCAGCGTGGCATTGGGAAGACTCTACGCGCGGCGATGAACATGTTGGGCGCACACCTGGGATCAAATGGTCACCTGAGCGTCACCGTCGATGAGCGCAGGCGACGGCGCGTTTTGGACACGGTGGGGAACGGAGCTAGGGGATGAGGGCGAATGCTAAAGAAGAGGGGAAAGAGAGAGGAGCTCACGGCGGAGTCGATGAGCAGGTCAGTAGCTCGGGGGAGGCGCCGTGGGCGATAGACGGGCGCCGACAATCTCGGTTGCTCGAGGTAGAAGATGACCGCGGTGATGACGGTTGGGGGCGTTCGGTGCCGCGTGGCTCAGCAAAAAGGACGAGGGCGACGAGGCGGGGCTTTTGGACGGGTCAGTGAGGCGAGGGAAGCACGGTGGTCACGGTGGCGACGAACGGCGGCGACGGCTTCGCCCTGCTTCGGGAGAGAGAGCGAGAGAGGCGAGGCAGGGGGAGAGTGGAGCGGTCGAGGGGTCCAGGGGGTCTGCGTGGCAATGCCAGAGGCGTCCAGGCCATTGAAGAGGCAGGCGAGTAGGGTGGAGGTGGCGCGCGCGTGCGCCATGCCCAGCTTCTCCTCTGCCTATTGGCAAGAGGTAGAAGACGAGGCTGCCCCTGGTGGGCTGGCCAGCTGGGCTGCGACAGGTAAGCTAGGTGAGTCTCTGCTCTTTGCTTTCTGTTTTTATTTTTCTATTTTTCTGCAACTTCTGAGCTTTATTAAAAATACCAAAACATTTTCAAAAATCCTGAAGATAATTGTGGGCTCTGTTTGGATTATTCCTAACAGCCCTTGCTTAAGTTCAGAATTAATTGAGCACTTAAAATAATATATAGCATTTAAATGCCCAATTGCAAATACAATAAGATTTAATTCAAAAATCCAGAATGGCCTAGAATTATGTGCATGACTTTTGGCAGAGGTTTTCACCTTTATTAGAAGTCATGAACATTTCCAAAGGGCATTCTGGGTCATTGTGAAAATATTTTATTTGGACCTAGTTTGATTTGATCTGGTGCTAGGGTTTGGATCAATCCCCATTTCAAATTTCATGAAATTTAAACATGATGCATAGATGCAATGCCACAAGTTACAAGCAAACTCTAGGGCTGTGACACTATCAATGTAAACACTTTAAGCACGAGTTACCACAAGGAGGAACATTGGATAAGATAGAAACTTGATAATCCGAATGACTTGGCTTGAGACAATAAGAATGATGAAGTCCCCTTAATTCTTCATAATGTAGCCAAGTCTCCAATGACCTCCATCAATACCTATTGATCAAAATTGAGCTTGTTGGTCCCCAACCAAGTTGGGTCCTAAGAGGTTAGTTACAATAGGCTTGGCTACCCAAATGGTTCCTTTCTTGACACCACTTTGAGTACCAACAAACTTGGCAAACACATTGCCAACCTTATCCTTCCCAAGAGAATAGATATCATCAATAATAATTGGGTTGGATAAGTTACCACTAGTGCATGAAGAAGTGACGTGACCTTTCTCACGACATAAGTAGCAACGTCTACTCTTCACTTTCTTCTCACTTGATTTCTCAACAAGAGAAGCATTAACTTGAGTCTTCTTGGGAAGTGGCCTTTCTTCAACTTGAGGTTGAGCATGAGATTGAACGTGTGGCCTCTTCCCTTGTTGCTTGTCACTAATGGCCTTCTTCTTCAATGGGCAAGATCTAACATGATGCCCTTCAATTTTGCACTTGAAGCGAATAATCTTGGCCGAATTCTTGACTTGTTCTTGGCCCTTCTTCTTGATCATCTTGGACTTCTTATTCTTATTGGATTTGAATCCAATTCCACCTTTGTCATTGGGGGATTTTTGCACACTGAAGATATTGTTGAGTGTGGATTTCCCTTCATGACTCTTTTCCAAGTCTTTCTTCAAAGAAGTGACTTGGGCCTTGAGCTCTTTGATTTCCTCTACATGGTTAGTCTCAACACAAGTACTAGAGGAAGTATAAGCTTCATCGTTAGAGCAACAAGGCAAGGAAAGCAATTCATCACAAGATGTACCAACATTGTGAGTAGATGAATTACAAGGACTAGCACATGGCAATATAGCATTTTGACTAGAAGTAGTGCTAGTATCCACATGAGGCTCACTAGATGTTATCTTATAAATCATGGCCTCGTGAGCTATCTTTAGCTCATTATGGGATACTAGAAGATCATCATGAGAGCTTGAGAGCTTTTCATGGTTTTCTTCCAATTTCCCATAATTGCTAGATAGCAACTCAAGTTGAGCCTGAAGCTCAACATTCTCCTTCAAAATGGATGCTTCACAAGTAATAGAGTTAGTAGCACAAGCATCATCATTAGCAACAAGAGGAGAAGACAACTTGGCAAGCTCTTTTGAATATGAAGCTTTAAGTTGTGCATGAGACTCGGTGAGTTTGATGAGCTCACTCTTAATGACCCTTGAGCCATTTTCGAGGTACCCAAAGTCCTCAAGGAGTTTAGCACGCGCAACTTCAAGCTTCTCATTTTTACTTTCAAAAACGTTGGCCACCTCAATAGCTCTATCATGAGATTCCTTCACTCTAGATAATTCTAGAGCAAAAGTCTCCTCAAGAGATTCATTGGTAGTTTGTTCAAGTTCGAGAGCTTGGGAGAGGTCCGCGATCTCATTAGCATAATCACGCTCATGACCTTCCATTTTATCAATGGTGACCTCATGCTCCTCAAGACGAGATTCCAACTCATCAATATATTTCTTGCCCTCAATAGTAATAGACATGATTTCCATGAAGTTGGAACGATCAATTTTATTCTTAAGAAGAGCTTTAAAAATCATTTCCCCCTTAATTTTTAAGGAGGCAACATCATTATTCTCTTCATCATAATCAACATCATCATCACTCTTGCCATCATCAATATCATCACAAGATATATTGGGATTCAAAGTGGGAGATACCTTTGAAGCCTTGGCCATAAGGCAAAATGCAATAGATGATGATGTAGGATCCCTTGAAGGACCATCCAATACCACATCTTGTTCCACGGAGTGTTGGGTTTCCTCTACATTGTTAGCACAACAACTCGAGGAAATACATGCATTTTTATCATGGAAACAAGATATATCAAGCATATCATCATGAGATTTAGTCAAGCAATTTTTACATGATATGCAAGGACTATCAACACAAGAATGTGAAACATGTATGGTGCTCGAAGTGTTAAAGTCCAAAGAAGATGCATTGCAATAAGATAGTGATGAAGTATCATCCACAATAAGCATACTATCATCATTGCAATGACCAACAATACTCACCATATCATTAACTTGTGGCAAACCACATGTAGGTGAAGTAGAAGAAGTTGAGAAGACTATACGACCGGAGGTGGAGGGATAACAATCATCCCCACAAATCTTGGACACACCATATTTATCTTGAAGCTTCGTCCACAACTCATGGGCATCCCGGAACGACGTGAGTTGAAATATAACTACATCGCTCAAAGCATCGAAAAGCACATTAGAAGCTTGAGCATTGAGATGAGAGTTTTTCTCATCCTCTAAAGATAATATTGGGGATCCTTTGGAGGAGAAAAACCCATATCTACAATTCTCTCTAAATTTGGGTCCATGACCCTAAAGAGATTAAGCATGCGAATTACCCAAACATCAAAATTTGTGCCATCGAAACTAAGAGTGTCAGAGAATCCTAATCCCCTAGTCGACATCTTTACTGTCTAGGCGGTAAAGCCTAATAGAGACGAGGCACTGATACCAATTGAAAGATCGTGGATGTCGCCTAGAGGGGGGTGAATAGGCGTTTTACAATAATTACGTTTTAGGCTTGAACAAATGCAGAATAAACCTAGCGGTTAATTTGTCAAGCACAAAACCTAAAAAAACTAGGCTCACCTATGTGCACCAACAACTTATTCTAAGCCAGATAAGCAATCATGAGATAGCAAGATATATGACCAAGAACAATATGGCTATCAAAAAGTAAAGGGCTCGGGCAAGAGATAACCGAGGCACGCGGAGATGACGATGTATCCCGAAGTTCACACCCTTGCGGATGCTAATCTCCGTTTGGAGCGGTGTGGAGGCACAATGCTCCCCAAGAAGCCACTAGGGCCACCGTAATCTCCTCACGCCCTCGCACAATGCAAGATGTCGTGATTCCACTAAGGGACCCTTGAGGGCGGTCACCGAACCTGTACAAATGGCGACCCTTGGGGGCAGTCACCGAACCCGTACACTTTGGCAACCCTTGGGGGCGGTCACCGGTATCTGTCAAATTGCTCGGGGCGATCTCCACAACCTAATTGGAGACCCCAACGCTTGCCTGGAGGTTTACACCACAATGATTAAGCTCCGAACAACACCAACCGTCTAGGGCGCCAAGGCACCCAAGAGGAACAAGCTCTAGGGTGTCCAAACACCCAAGAGTAACAAGCTCAAGGGTACCAAGCACCCAAGAGTAATAAGCTTCTCAACTTGTAACTTCCACGTATCACGTGGAGAACTCAAACCGATGCACCAAATGCAATGGCAAGGGCACACAGAGTGCCCAAATCCTTCTCTCTCAAATCCCACCGAAGCAACTAATGCTAGGGAGGAAGATGAGATGAAGAACAAGAAGGAGAACACCAATAACTCCAAGATCTAGATCCAATGGGTTCCCCTCACATAGAGGAGAAAGTGATTGGTGGAAATGTGGATCTAGATCTCCTCTCTCTTTTCCCTCAAAAACGAAGGGATTGAGAGTTAGCAAGCTCGAAGAAGGTCAACAATGTGGGAAGAACACGAGCTCAAAGGATAAGGTTGAATGGGGAAGAAGACCCCCTTTTATAGGAGCTCCCGAATCCAACCGTTATGTGCTCAGTCCGTGCACGAGTGGTACTACCGCTCAGGGGAGCGGTACTACCGCCCGGGTGGTAGAACACGGAGAGCGGAGCGAAACAGAGTGCAAGGCAGAGCCATATGAGCGGCACTACCGCTGGAGCCAGCGGTACTACCGTTGGCCGCAGCGGTACTGCCGCTTGGCCCAGCGGTACTACCGCTGGGACCGCGCACAACGCCTTCCACGAGCACAGGGAGAAGGAACAGGGAGGAGGGCCATTGAGCGGCACTAGGGGCGGTGGTTGCCGCGGTACTACCGCACATGAGCGGTACTACCGCTCCTCCTGCCGCTGAACCCGACACGGGAAAAGCATGTCTCGAGTCGAGGCGGTACCAGCGCGGAACCGGAGCCGTACTACCGCTTATGGCCATGGGCGGTACTACCGCTGTGGGACAACGGTACTACCGTTTGTGGCGATAAGCGGTACTGCCGCTCCGGCCCAGCGGTACTACCGCTGGCGCCATCCTTATGCCACTTCCACGAAAGCATGTATACTCCACGGAAAACCAGAACTGCCATAACTTCTGCATATGAGCTCCAAATTGAGCAAACTCAAGCTTGTTGGAAACCAGATGACGAGTGGCATCAAAACAACAACTGGTTAGAAAGAAGAGGCAGGGGAGGTATGCCTAACAAAATGGAGGAGTGAAACCTCCAACAGAGAAGAACGAGCATAACCTCCAACATCGAAAACATCATAGAAGATGCAAGTGAACTCTGTTTTTGATGAACTCGAGCTTGTCATCAAGATGACCATAAGTTTCAAAATTCACAAAGAGAACCAAACAAGAACCAAGAAAGATGATGTAAGGATGCAATGGTTTGAGCTCTCTACGAATGATACGATCAAGCTACTCATCGAGAGCCCCCCTTGATAGTACGACAATCGATCCTATAACCCGGTCTCCCAACTACCATCATGAGACCGGTAAAATAGAAAACCTATCAAGGGCAAACCTTTGCCTTGCACATGGTCCACTTGAGCTAGATGATGACGATCTCAAGTTGGACCATCTTTCTTGATTGTGTTGACTCAATGAAGACTAGTTGATTGCTCCCCCATACTCCACTATGGGTGAGCCACTCTTCCGCATATCTTCACAAGTCCATTGTCATCACAAAGGACGGCAAGCTTCAAGCATTTGATCTCTTTGTGATGCTCCATTTGAACTTGCACACCGCAACCTAACCCCATAAAGAACTCTCACGAAGACCATGGGTTAATACACAAAGCGTAATTGACAATGCTTACCATACCATGGGATCACTTGATCTCTCTCGGTACATCTTCTACGCTTCGTGGGTTGATCAACTTGATTCACTCTTTGACTTAGTCTTGATCAACCTCTCACAAGACCAATCTTTAGGTAATTCCTTGAATAGCACCTTGGTCGACACAAACTCTCCTTGAAACCAACACATGTACTCCAAGAAAAGCATATGGACAAAACCTTCAAATATAACTCAAGGCAACCATTAGTCCATAGAGATTGTCATCAATTACCAAAACCAAACATGGGGGCACCGCATGTTCTTTCACGCGTTCAGCGCGAGAAGACATAAAACAGCACGTTCGGCACTTATTGATTCCGAAAAAAAGAAATCCCCATTGGCAAGTCCCGCATCCAGGCATGGTTAATCATGGCAGACTGTTCCTCTCGTATAATGCTTGGCATCACTATTAATTTCAGCCAAAAAAAGAAATCCCTGTTGGCAAGTCCCGCATCCAGGCGTGGTTAATCACTAGTAGTTGGGGCACCATCCGGTGGCGCCGCTTGATAGGAAGTTGTGCACACGTTTTCATTTAAAAAAATACATGTAGTCATCACCTTCATCTAGAAAAATATTTAAAAAAATCCTCACCTTCATCTAGAAAAAGAAGTAAAAAAGAAAGAAAAAAACACAAACACGGCCTACCAGCGAGCGCCACTTTGCGTAGCCGCCATTTAAAAAATGTGTGGGATCATCACCTCCATGTAAAAAGAAAAAAACATTTTAAAAAATTCCTCACCTCCATCTAAAAGTAATATCCTAAAACTTTTTCACCACGGCCAACCAGCTTGTGCCACGTGGCATAGCTGGTTGGCCGCCTTTCGTGCGTAACTTAATGGTTTTTTTAGAGTACGCTAAGAGCGTACCTAAGATTTATAGAAGGGAGAAATAATTACAAGAGGATTGTTCTGGCCGTCACCACAAGTCGGCGAAGCCAAAGAGACTCCCACTCCTACTCCTACCATACACGACTACTCACACAAGTGTTGAACACTCCTTGCTCCTGCCGCTAGCCAAAGTCGTAGCTCTTGATAAATCTTTGTGGAGAGTTCCTCTTCCTTGCCAATGCCATGGCCACCAAAAACTCGCCCATTCCTTTGCTTCCAAATGCTCCAACAAGTCAATAGCACTAGCGAATCAAATCCCTTTCGATGCCCCTTGGGGATCCGCTTCGGGGCAGTTCGCTACCATTCCTGCAATATCTCCGTCGGTGAGGGCATCATCCGCATGTCGATCTTAGCCCACCTAAAGCATTGGAACCACACTTGCCTCGAGTAAACACATTGGAGCATTATATGATCCACCGAGTCCTCCTCTTGATCACACAGGAAACATACAGATGTAGCATCCTGAAGTCCATGCCGAAGCCTACGATCGGAGGTCCAAAGTCTTCGCTGCAGCGCCAACCACATGAACAGTCTGCAGCCCAGTGGAGCCCAGCATTTCCACAGTCCTTTTGCGAATCCCAATCTGATAGGTCCCTCGTTCATGATCCGGTAAGCCAAAGAAGCCGAGTAGTGGCCCGATGCCGACCACTTCCAAATAGCTTGATCCTCCAATGAGGAGTCAAGATCCACAGCACCTAATCTCTCCCATAGCTGAATGAACTGGACAAGCCCGTCTGTTGACAGTTCCCCTTTGATGTCATTAATCCAGTTGCTTGAGGTCAACCCATCCTTTGCCAACCGCCGATTCACTGTTTGGGTTCGAACTTGCGCTACCACCACCGGTGCAATTTCCACAATGCGGAGACCCTCGATCCATCTATCCTTCCCGAATAGGATTTGGCTTCCATTGCCCAGAGTCCAATGCACCAAGCTAGCGAAGGCTGCTTGCATCTCCTTGTCTGCCGACATAGCCAGTCCCTGCCAAGGTTTGGAGTTATCAGTACATCCGAGCCATTCCCATCTGAGCCTGAGGGCAATTCCTTGTGTATGCAAATCCAACACGCCCAGCCCTCCAAGCTCCTTAGGCCGACAAACCCGGCTCCAGGCCACTAGGCACTGTCCACCGTGAATCTCCTCTGAACCGGCCCAGAAGAACGCCTTACACCCTCTGTCAATGCTATCCAAGGCCCACTTCGGTGCATTGGCCACGATAAGATGATGGATAGGCCTCGCTCTAACGATGTTGTTGATAAGAATCAATCTGCCAGGCCTAGTTAACAGACCTCTCGACCATCCTGGCAGGAAGTTGAGCACCACATCCACCATAGGCTGCCACTGATTGCGAGTTAGTTGCTTGATCGAAAGTTGGAGGCCGAGGTATTTACACAGAAAAGTTTGAATCCTCCACGGTAGCGTTGCAGCAACTCTTTCGGTGTCCCCCGCTCCCGGCCTAATCATGATTTCCGAGGACTTGATAGTTAATCTTCAGACCCGATGCCTCTCTAAAGATGTGCATTACTTCCTTGACAAATGCCAGATCCATGTGAGTCGGCCTGATGAAGAGAACGACATCATCCGCATAGATCGATAGCCATTGGACCGGAGAACATCCTGACATCGGACTTAGAACTCCAGTAACTTGGTCCCGAACTATGAGGGCAAACAGGGCATCCATCGCAATGACAAACAGGAGAGGTGAGATTGGATCGCTCTGCCTCAAGCCACAAGCATGCAAGATCTTATCTCCAGCGCTGCCATTCACAATCACTCTCGAGCTAGGCGTAACTTAATGGGTTTAATAGCAAATTGTTCCTCTCTTATAATGTTTGGCAGTAATATTAATTTCAGCAAAAAAAAAAAATCCCTATTGGCAAGTCCCGCATCGAGGCGTGGTTAATCATGGCAACCGACTTTGATTTTGACCGGAGTCCTCATCACCTCTCTGTTCCGGTCCACACAACTTAAACCCCCTACAGGCCTCATAGCATTCGTATCGGCCGGCCGGCCCGCTCACCCAGCCCAGTAGCGGCGCCCAACACCCCACGCCCTAACCCTAGCATCGCGGCACCCCCAACTCCGGCGCGCTGCTCCCATCCGCCCGTCCGAAGCCGACCCCGCCCCTAACCCCATCCTCGTCCCCTCCCATGGATCGCGACCGATCTTCTCGCCGCGGCCGCGGCGAGGACCGCCACGCCACCCACGAGCGCTCGGATGACCACCACCGACGCCGCCGCCATGACAGCGACGGCCATCAGCACCACCACAAGCGCGACGCCGAAGACGACCACCGCCGTCGTCGCCACGACGACGGTGGTGTCGAGGAAGACCGCCGCCGTGCCCGCCGACACCGTTCGCATTCCCCCTCCGAGTCCCCACCGGCCGCGAAGCGGGATCGGTCGTCGAGCCGCGCGCCCCGGGATTCCGTCGAGCGCCGCGATTCGGCCGACCGCGAGCCGCCGCCGCCGCCGTCACGGAAACGGAAGGACCACGACAGCGGCGGCGGCCGCCGCGACGGCGACGAGCCCGACCGTGAAGGCGGGAAGCGGCCGAGGGCCTCAGTGGAGCCTCCTCCGCGGAAGGAGGAAAGGCCAAGGCGAGAGCGCAGGAGGTTTGAGGATGTTGATGCGTATGGTGATGAGAGGGGTAAGGGGGACAAGGGCAGTTCGTCTCGTGAGCACAAGAAGGTAGAGTCAGGTGCTAATGGAGATTCACAGAGCGCCACAGCCACTAATGTAAGTATTTTGTGCTGTTTTCTTATATTGTTCAATGTGATGTGATTTATGTTTCTGAAATTTGGGCAAGTGATTCCTAATGTGCTTGAGTACCAATTTGATGAACTCAGAATTATGTAGTTAGCGATAGTTGTCCTACTACTTTGTGTAGTTTATTCATAGTGCACATTGCTGGTGAATATGATACTTATTTAGTAAATATATGAGGGTAAGCCCAATAAGTACTTCTGTTTACTTTGGAAGAAATTTGGTCTATGGTTAGTTTTCTCTTTAAAACGTTGATGTCAGGTTCATCATTGTATCCATTCCTATGCTGACTTTGCATCTTATATTTTGCAGGGTGGTGCTCAGCAGCCGCTCAATTCTGCACCTGCTGTTGCAGTGCCATCTGCTAATCCTGTTTCTTCAAAGGTATCTTCAATCACTACCACCAATGAAAATGGGGGAGTTAGTATTAGATCTGATGAAGTTACTGGAAAATCTAGTACAGATGGAACTGCAAATTCATCCGCTGGCAGAAGTAGTAACTTAAGTCTTGATGCTTTAGCGAAAGCTAAAAAAGCTTTGCAACTGAAGAAGGAATTATCAGAAAAACTCAAGAGATTACCTGCGGTAAGACATTACAACGATTACTAGTCCTTTGCTTCAATTTTCTTGTTATACTTTTGTAACCATTCTAAGCTCGTGTTTGTCCACGCAGCTTAATAAACTCGGCACTACTATTCCTGATACACAAACTCCTAAGAAAGAAACACAGTCTGTTTCTGGCTCGATTGCTTCTGCAGTCCATGCGGGTGCATCTTCTGAACTGCCTGCTAGTAGTGTCTCTGCTGGCATTTCAGGGCTTACCAACATTCCCAATTTGGATGCTGTGAAGCGAGCACAAGAGCTTGCTGCTAAGATGGGATTTCGCCAGGATCCACAGTTTGCACCTCTTATCAACATGTTCCCTGGTACATCCAGTGAACTGACTGTTCCTCAAAGACCTGCCAAGGCTCCTGTTCTCCGTCTTGATGCTCAAGGTAGGGAAATTGATGAGAATGGAAATGTTATTAGCATGACCAAGCCAAGCAACCTGAGTACTCTAAAGGTAAACATCTGCAACTTAACATACATTTCAGGATGATATGTTGTTCTGTACATTGACCCACTACTTTTGGTTCATCCTTTGTTAGGTCAACATTAACAAGCATCTTAACATATATTTCAGGATGATATGTAGTTCTGTACATTGACCCACTACTTTTGGTTCATCCTTTGTTAGGTCAACATTAACAAGCATCTTAACATATATTTCAGGATGATATGTAGTTCTGTACATTGACCCACTACTTTTGGTTCATCCTTTGTTAGGTCAACATTAACAAGCAGAAGAAGGATGCTTTCCAGATTATCAAACCAGACTTGGAGTCGCTTGCAAAAGCTACTGTTCATTTTGATGAAAGGATGGGCATCAACCCAACTAAGCTCCTTCGTCCTAAAAGGCCAGGATTCCAGTTTATTGAGGAAGGCAAACTTTCGAGGCAGGCTGAACTGCAGAGGATTAAGGTTTGTAAGGATTAACCTCTTTTTGGATATATTGCAGTCACGTTTTAGTTTATTGTACCTTTGGTACCTAAACTTAATTGTTTGATTGCACAGAATCAATTTGGTGAAGCACAAGCCAAAGAGCTTAAAGTAAAGCAAGCTCAACTTGCTAAGGCAAAGGTCGAGGTAGACATGAACCCAAATCTAATTGAAATTGCTCCTGGTGGAAGGCCTCCAAAGCAAAAGCAGAAGGAAGAGATTCCTGACATTGAGCCATGGTTTGCTGCTACCTCACTCTGTTGATCGTTTGTAGACCCCCTTTATCAGTATACAGCAACTAATGCCTCTTTTATTTCTTTCCAGGGACTCGAAAATTCTGCTATCTCCTACTTACGAGGACATCTCCTTGGAAAAGCTTAATATGGATAAGATCACCATCTATGTGGAACATCCAGAACCATTGGAACCACCGGCTGAGCCTGCGCCACCACCGCCTCAGCCACTTAAGCTGACTAAGAAGGAGCAGAAGAAGCTCAGAACACAGAGGCGCCTCGCTAAGGAAAAAGACAGGCAAGAAATGATTAGGCAAGGCCTCTTGGAGCCACCAAAGCCCAAGGTCAAGATGAGCAACCTTATGAAAGTACTTGGTGCAGAAGCTACACAGGATCCGACACGTATGGAGATGGAAATCCGAACTGCTGCTGCAGAGCGTGAGCAGGCTCACGTGGACCGCAACATTGCCCGCAAACTCACACCATCAGAACGCCGTGAGAAGAAGGAGAGGAAGCTGTTTGATGATCCCAACACACTAGGTTGTATTGTTTGTGTGTACAGAATCAGAGACCTGTCGCACCCCCAGACCCGCTTCAAAGTGGACGTGAATGCCCAAGAGAACCGGCTGACTGGTGCGGCGGTTATCACAGATGGTATAAGTGTTGTGGTTGTGGAAGGAGGGAAGAAGTCGATCAAGAGGTACAATAAGCTGATGCTGAACCGGATTGACTGGGCTGCTGCAGTTGGTGGTGAGGATGATGCCGACGAGGAACCAGACAAGCCGGTGAATAGCTGCGTGTTAGTCTGGCAGGGTAGCGTGGTGAAGCCCACCTTTCCGAGGTTCAGTGTGCATCAGTGTCGGAGCGAGGCTGCTGCCAAGAAGGTGTTTGCAGATGCTAAAGTTCCACACTACTGGGACCTGGCTGTCAACTTTTCGGAAGATTCGTCTTGAGCTCAGCTTCTGTTCTAAGGCAATGAGAGTGTTTGCTGTGGGATTGCTCTACTATTCACATGCAGTTAGTGAGACTGCTGTATGCTAGCACTGCCGTTTACTGGACCGACTACTTTGTATTGTCACGAATGTCATTTTCGGACTTTTGATGCTTGTTGTGAGATCTGTTTACATGATCCAAGCACTGAACGTATGGAAGAGCCGTTGGATTTTTGCAGCATATGCTTTCAAATAAATTTGGTAAGCTTCATCAGTGTAAGATTGTGCAGGCCTTGAATACTTCTATGCTGTGAATTATGTTTATGGTGTTGCGTACGATGCTAGCACGATGAAGTTGGTAAACTCCGGTCTAAACTTTTCCGTCACCGAACAAGTATTAAATGAGAGTTAGTCGTGCAAAACCATATGTTATCTTATCTTCCACAACGGGCCCCAAATCAATCTGACTGGCTTTGGCAGCAAAATTGCACCTCAGGTGGGGTTGGTGCTAATTTTGCCGAAGCTTCTTTCCCTCGAAAATCTCATTGAGGTTTGTGCTAATTTTGCCGACGCTTCTTTCTCTCGAAAATCTCATTGAGGTTTGTGCTAATTTTGCTAAAGCCGGACAATCTCATTGACGAGCAACGGTCGATGGACGTGGCTTCAGTCCTTCAGCTCGCCTCCTGTCATGCCCCTAGCCTCTCGCCCAAACACTTGCCTTGCAGAGTAGTACCCGTGTGGGGCATGATTGTTCCCCACAGGGGAGAAGAGCAAATGATGGGCGATATCAGTGCCAGACTGCCAGTCATAGCAGTTCATAGTCCATAATTCATATTATTCTCTTTTTTTATTTGCACATAAGTCATACGTACTAGTATTATTCTCTGCAACCCCTTCTCTCCGTTTGCTGCATGGAGTTTATTTACAGAAACGCCGAGAAGCCCCCTGCTGCTCCCTTGTTTCTTTTTTTTTTGAGAAACTGCTCCCTTGGCTTTTGTTGCCACTGCTGGTGATCTGCTTCTCAAAGTGCTCACTGAGATTGGCCATGATACATACAATGCTGACACGGCTTGCCCATCCCTCCAGGCTTCACTGCATCTCAGAGTTGGCAAATTTATCATGAAAAATATGTTGCTGTCCAAGGCTATTCATAATCCTGGGTATAGATGAGACCAACAACGTCTTGGCAAAACGGACACTCAAATAATAGATATTCTCTTCTTTCGTTGACTTGCTTCTCACTTGGAGTTGGAAATTTCTCCATTCACAACATGGCTCTGTGGAACATTTTTTTTGCGGCGAATTCAGGAACTTTATTAACTTACGACCATGGTGTTACAATCCGCCCGTAGGCAAGAAACTCAGGGCTTACATCAAGCCAACTCTCGGTGCCATCAAGTGTGCTAGCTAAACGGGCGCACTGATGCGCCGGGGCGCACTGATGCGCCGGGACATTAGCATCCCTATTGACACGAGTAACAGAAAGAGAAGCAAAGGTAGCACCGATTTCCTCCAATTTGTTCAAGATAGGCGCTGCAACTGACCTAGTGTTGCTGCGCGATTTCCATAGATCGACTAGCTCCAAGCAGTCAATCTCCATAATCACGCGTGAGAATCCACAAAGTTGTGCAAAAATCATCCCATCACGAAAAGCAAGGAGTTCCGCGATGAAGGGGTCCGTTATACCATGTAGTGGTTTGCACCAGGCTCCAAGAAACGCAATGTGTGACCGGGCCACACCTCCCGCCCCGCCCTTCATGTCCTCAACATTGAGTGCTTCATCAGTGTTTATTGTAAGTTTTGTAACCCAGCCTGCTTCAGGTGGCCTCCAACACTGACCAACCATCGATCTCCTTCGCAAGGAAGGGATTTCCAAGATCGCCAAGGTTATGTGGTGATATTGCAAAGTGGTCGAGTCTGGGAGTATCCCTTGGAGTACTCTCCACCCAAAAACTCGGACCTTGGGGACGACTTTAAGCCTCCATAGAGCAGTCCACAACTGTGTGTTAGCTGATGATATTTCTGTAATCACCCCTTCCTCTAGAGAACTAAGCTCGTTACGAGTCACAAGAGAACGATACACTGATTTTACAGTGTAGATGCCCGACTTTTCCAAAGCCCAAGCCAAAGTATCTTCGCCACCAGACGGGTTCAGTGGTATGTTTAGAATGGCTACCACATCCGGATGCAAGAAATTCTGACGGACAATTTGTTCATTCCAATTCCCTGTATAATCATCAATGAGTTCTGAAACTCTAGTGAGCGGCGCAGTGCCAATGCGGCCCATGGGTTTCAGGGTGGCCGTGTTCGGAATCCAACTGTCTGTCCACGTTGAGATGGTTGTCCCATCACCAACTCGATGGATGAGGCCAACATTGAGGGCGTCTCGCCCTGCTATAATTGCCTTCCAGGTCGCCGATGCTCTAGCCGGGGCTGTAGCATTGAGAAAGCCCGTATGAGGAAAATACTTGCCCTTCAGCACCCTGGCACATAGTGAATCCGGTCTTGTAAGAAGGCGCCAGCCATGAGCCATGTTTTCCAAGCATCGCTAAGTTGAATAACTGAATATTGCAGAAACCCATGCCGCCCTTCACCTTTGGCGTCTCAAGTTTGTCCCAAGAGAGCCAATGGAGGGAACGCTTATCAATCGAGCTCCCCAACCAATACTTCACCATGCAAGAAGTCACCGACTTGCATACCTTTTTTGTCAAAAGGAAACAACTCATACTGAAGGTTGGGATCGACTGGACGACTGTCTTGAGAAGAACCTTCCTCGCCACACAAGCCATGTTTTGCTCTGACCAGCCACACATTTTATCACGACATCTGTCCACCATGTGATCAAATGTCCCACTAGTAATTTACCAATAGCAGCCGGGAGTCCCAAGCAGCGCTCTGAGAAAGCTTCTACATTAATACCAAGAGATTGTTTCAAACTCTCTCGTAGGGGCTGTCCCGTGTTGCCACTGAAATATATGAAGCTCTTCTCCCGGTTCACTGCCTGTCCAGAACCGTTAGCATATATCCAGAGAATCTCATTAAGCCTCTTTGTACTATGAGTTTTTGCAGTGAGAAAAATCAAACTGTCGTTAGCAAATAGTAGGTGATTAACCCAAGGTGCATGTATGCTCACCCTGATTCCTCTATCAACGTATGCACTGCCAAAATTATTCAGAAGTGAAATAAGGCGCTGAGCACATAGCAAGAACAAATATGGCGACATGGGGCATCCTTGACGAAGCCCCCTCGAAGGGGTAAAGTAAGGGAGAAGTTCCCCATTTACCTTAATTGTGAACCGCACCGACGTCACACACTTCATGATTAAACGAATAAAATTATCACCGAAGCCCAACCTAGAGAGCATCACTTTGAGATAATGCCATTCCACTCTATCTTAGGCCTTGAGCATATCAAGCTTCATCGCGCAGCATGCATTTTTGCCTTTCTTACATCTCTTGATAGCATGAATACTTTCATACGCTACAAGTACATTATCCGTGATTAAATGCCCTGGGACAAATGCACTTTGTTCTTCTTCGATCACCTCATCCAAGATCCCTCGAAGTCTGTTCGCAATTGCTTTGACTGCAATCTTGTATAGGACAGGGCATAAAGTGATTGGCCAGAATTGTGATATTTTTTGTGGATGTCGTACCTTTGGGATCAATATTATAGATGTGTCATTCAATCCCAATGGTAATTCTCCACCATTGAGGAACTCTAAAACGGCCACTGTGATGTCCTCTCCAAGGACCTCCCAATGCCATTGATGAAACCCTGCTTTGAACCCGTCGACCCCCGGGGCCTTTGATGGCTGTCGGATTCCGGGCTTCGCAGACCCTTGATAGATTTGAACTCTGGGGTGCATGCAAAGAACTCAACCTCCCCAGTCTTCCAACTCGTCGATCCCACATTCTAGCTCTATGAACTGGAGGGAAAGGGGACAAGGCAGTTTACCCAGGTTCGGGTCACCTTGTGGTGTAAAACCCTACTCCTGCTTTGTGGTGGATTGGCCTCGAGGGGCTGAGGATGAACTAGTACAATGGGGGAACAACCTCAGGAGGTGTGTTCTTGTGTTTGTGTGAGCCGGTGAGCTGGTGAGGATGGAATGGATCCGATTCCCCTCTACGATGGTGGTGCTACCCTATTTATAGCGGCTTTGGTCCTCTTCCCCCAAAATGGAGGTGGGAAGGGATCCCACAACGGTCAAATTCGAAGGGAGATAACTAGTACAACTTATCCTGACAAAAGGTAGTCTTCGCCTGCAAAGCCTCTGGTCGTGACGCTGTGGTGGGCTCGGTGATGACCTCCGTCCTATCGTCCTGGCGGTCTTGGCCTTGTAGCATGGAAATGGAAACCTTTGGTTGATTCCTCGGGACTCCGTGCCCGCACTTGCCTCCTTAGCACCAAAGAGGAAACTGCTGTACTGCACCCGTTGGCGCCCGTCTGGCCTTGGTCGTCATGGCTCACGCCATCTGAACCTCACGAGGTGAGGGCCTGCATAGAAATCTCCACTCCTCAGGAGCCAGCCCGAGGAGGCCGCTCATTCTAGAGGTCTTGGCGTCGTCCGCCTCGCGAGGCTTGGCCCCTCGCGAGGGTCTTGAGTTGTTGATGTTGAAGGTGGGCCGTACCAGGCCGTTGATGAAGCCACGCCCTGAGCCGCAGTGAGGCAAGTTTGGGTATGAAGGAAATATGCCCTAGAGGCAATAATAAAGTTGTTATTTATATTTCCTTATATCATGATAAATGTTTATTATTCGTGCTAGAATTGTAATAACCGAAAACTTAGTACACGTGTGAATACATAGACAAATAGAGTGTCACTAGTATGCCTCTACTTGACTAGCTCGTTAATCAAAGATGGTTAAGTTTCCTAGCCATAGTCATGAGTTCTCATTTGATCAACGGGATCACATCATTAGAGAATGATGTGATTGACTTGACCCATCCGTTAGCCTAGCACTATGATCGTTTAGTTTATTGATATTGCTTTCTTCATAACTTATACATGTTCCTATGACTATGAGATTATGCAACTCCTGAATACCGAAGGAACACTTAGTGTGCTATCAAACGTCACAAAGTAACTGGATGATTATAAATATGATCTACAGGTGTCTCCGATGGTGTTTGTTGAGTTGGCATAGATCAAGATTAGGATTTATCACTCCGATTGTCGGAGAGGTATCTCTGGGCCCTCTCGGTAATGCACATCACTATAAGCCTTGCAAGCAATGTGAATAATGAGTTAGTTAAGGGATGATGCATTACAAAACAAGTAAAGATACTTGCCGGTAATGAGATTGAACTCGGTATGATGATACCGACGATTGAATCTTGGGCAAGTAACATACCGATGACAAAGGGAACAACGTATGTTGTTATGCGGTTTGACCAATAAAGATCTTCGTAGAATATGTAGGAACCAATATGAGCATCCAGGTTCCGCTATTGGTTATTGACCGGAGATGAGTCTCGGTCATGTCTACATAGTTCTCAAACCCGTAGGGTCCGCACGCTTAACGTTCGATGACGATTTGTATTATGAGTTATGTGATTTGATGACCGAAGTTTGTTCGGAGTCCCGAATGAGATCACGGACATGACGAGGAGTCTCGAAATGGTCGAGACGTAAAGATCGATATATTGGAAGGCTATATTCGGACACCGGAAAGGTTCTGGGTGGTTCGTGTATTTTTCGGAGTACCGGTGAGTTACGAGAATTTGCCGGGGAAAGTATTGGGTCTTCATGGGCCTTAGTGGAAAGGAGAGAAGGGCCACAAGGGGAGGCCGCGCGCCCCCCATGGGCTGGTCTGAATTGTACTAGGGAGGGGGCGGCGCCCCCCCTCTTTCCTTCTCCCTCTCCCACTCCTTCCCTCTCCCCCTCTTGGAAAAGGAAGGGGACTTCAACTAGGATTGGGAATCCTAGTTGGACTCCCCCTATAGGCGCGCCCCTCCTAGGCCGGCCTCCTCTTCCCCTCTCCTTTATATACATGGGCAGGGGGCACCCCAAAGGCACTCCAAGATTTGTCTTAGCTGTTTGCGGTGCCCCCCTCCACAGTTACACACCTCGGTCATATCGTCGTAGTGCTTAGGCGAAGCCCTGCGTAGGTAACTTCATCATCACCGTCACCACGCTGTCGTGCTGATGAAACTCTCCCTCGACCTCAACTAGATCAAGAGTTCGAGGGACGTCGCCGAGCTGAACGTGTACAGATCACGGAGGTGCCGTGCATTCGGTACTTGGATCGGTTGGATCGCGAAGACGTTCGACTACATCAACCGCATTACTAAACGCTTCCGTTTTTGGTCTACGAGGGTACATGGACACACTCTCCTTGCTCGTTGCTATGCTTCTCCTAGATAGATCTTGCGTGATTGTAGGAATTTTTTTGAAATACTATGTTCCCCAACAGGGTACCCCCGTTCCCAGAATGCCGATAGTAACCCCCGGGCCCAAGGCGCGTTTGGACTTGGCTTCGAGGCGAAGCCAAAGGGCAAGCGTGAAGTGCCACGGGCCCCAACCGCCTGCGACCTCGGTCGACACGTGGCGATTGATGGGACGTGGGCGTCTCCGCTTCCCCACGCTGCCTCGACAACCGTTTGACTTGACAAGAGCCTGCTGCATGCAGAGATAGATCATCATTGTGTGGGACCGTGGAGGCCGGCGGTTGGCCTCCCTCCGGCTATAAATGAGGGGAGAGGCAGAGCCCCCCTGCTCATCTCCATCTTCTTGCTGCCCCCTCTCCCTTCTTCTTGGTCTCGACGTCTTTTCGTAGCATCGATGGCGCCGATGAGGAGGTTTTCCGCGGCGAAGAAGGGGAAAACCCCCCGGGAGGAGCCCGGGCCACTCCCGCCGAAGAAAAGACTCGGCCGCCCCTGTGATTCTGGCGAGGTGCAAGAGGTGACGCGGCCTTGGTATGAGCGACCTTCGCCTGGCTTCCTGATCCCTTTGTATGCCCGCGCGCGAAGCTCTGGGCAGGGTGGTAGTGCCCGGCGCAGCGCGGTCTGTGGTCGCGGAGGACAGGTCGAGGCTGCACGGCCAGCCGGCCCGAGAACCCACACCGAGGGCACCTCATGTGAGTTCGTGGTGTGGGCGGCGATGCTGCCGCACACATGGATCCGATTCCCGAGGTTCTTCACCGAGGAGATGCCGCCGAGGGGGCCGCTCGAGCCGTGGCGGCAACACGCCGGGTGCTACAGCCAAGCCACGGAGGCGAAGGTCGAGGTCGTCCCTTCGGGCGACATCTTCATGACTCGAGGATGGGGCGAGGTTGCCCGCACCTGCTGGCATGAGGGGGCCCTCGCCATCCACTTTGAGTACGATGGAGCCTCCACGCTGTTCTTCAAGGTCTTCGACGAAGACGGACGACGCCTGGAGTGCTGCTCCGGAAGAGATAATCCTCACGGCGCGGCCATGGGAATTGAACTTGCCCTTGGCCTTGCCAGCAACTCCTTTAGCAGCAGCGGGGACTCCCTGGAATCCAGTGGCTCTCCTGAGCCTAGCGATTCCCCGGAGTCCAGCGATGACAGCTACATGCCACTGAGATCTCGCCGTGCCCAGAGCGCAGCAGCGGCGTCTGCTCAGCGTCGTCAGTGATACCCTGCGTCGAGGGTCCTTCGAGGTCTTCTTCTTTTGTTTGAAAAAACTCTAATGATTTTACTCCAATGTTATCATTCCCAGTGCGATGTTGCAACTGCGTATCTCGCTCCGGCATGGCCCCCCCTTTTCGTTCTCGCGGTAGCTTAGTGCTCTACGCCGACATGACCTAGTCCCCAGGCAGGCTTCAGCCGTCGCTGGTAAGCCAGGTCGTGATGCCGTGGTCAAGGCCAGGAGGTGAGCGGCCCTAGGTCCGGTAAGAGCTCCTGAGGTGCGATGCTCAAGAGGTTCCCTTTGGCGTACAAGCAGCTCCCTGAAGGCCAAAAAGGAAACCGGCATTGCCCGAGCAAGATCGGGAGAGTCGAAATATGGGGTCATGAGGTTCACGCTGGTGTGTATGGGTGACTTATCTTGGCGAGCTCGTGGCGATTTTCTTGCGCGGCGCCTGACCGTGCCCTAGTGGTGGCGCTTCCAGGTAGGGTCCACGCCGGTCCCCCCTCTTCCTCGCTCATCTAGATGATCTACGTCCTCGGGTCCCGGCCCTCGAGCGAGGCTTGGCCGTCGCTGGTATGCCAGGTTCCGATGTCGTGGTCACGGCCAGGGGGCGAGGGCTCGAGAGCCAGTAGGAGCCTTCGAGGCGCGATGCTCAAGAGCCCCCCTTTAACGTGCAAGCGAATTGTGTGAAAAAGGAGTGGCCAGCGGGGCCGCTCGTAGTCAAACTCCGGAGGTACCTGTGAGTTAGCTTGAGGAGGAGAACATAACACATGATCGCGCTTTCTATCCCGCCGCTGATCTTTCCAGAAGAAGATGAAGGCACCGAGGATCTAGTGAGGTGACTTGCGTGGGGCAGGCCACGAGCTAGAGCTCGATCTCTCAGATTTGTCAGTGTTGCATGGACGGACCCGAGCACAAGCGCTGTGCCAGCATGTGTAGCCGCCGTTGCGGAATGGGAAAGTGGCGGGTCAGTAACGCGCGGGGGCTGCGAAGGATGACGGAACATCGAATAGACATGTGATAATCATAAAGCAGCTCATGATCAAAGGGTAAAGCCAGTTCTGACAGATGCAAAGAACGATACATGCCGCAGGGACAGACCCACACGGCTTGGGGATGATGCAGCCCGAGGGGCGCCCCCAACTGAACAAACCAAAAAGTGTCACCTGGCACCGTTGCTGAAGAAGTGTTGGAGTAGCTGAAGACGCTTGCTGCAGAAGTCGCTCCTCATGAGTCGCCCAGGTCGTGAACCTCGCGAGGCTCTGGAGGCCTGATAACCCACAAGTATAGGGGATCGCAACAGTTTTCGAGGGTAGAGTATTCAACCCAAATTTATAGATTCAACACAAGGGGAGCCAAAGAATATTTGTAAGTATTAGCAGCTGAGTTGTCAATTCAACCACACTTGGAGATTAATTATCTGCAGCAAAGTGATCAGTAGCAAGGTAGTATGATAGTTTTGATAACAGTAGCAGCAGCAACGGTAACAGTAACAGTGACAACGGTATTTTTGTAGCAAGTGCAACAATAACGATAGCAATAGTAACTTAGCAAGAACAATATAGGAGAAATTCGTAGGCATTGGATCGGTAATTTGTTGGATGATATTCATCATGGGATAGTCATAACTAGGGCGATACGACACTAGCTCTAGTTCATACATATAATGTAGGCATGTATTCCATAAATAGTCATATGTGCTTATGGAAAGAACTTGCATGACATCTTTTGTCCTACCCTCCCGTGGCAGCGGGGTCCAATTGGAAACTAAGAGATATTAAGGCCTCCTTTTAATAGAGAACCGGAACAAAGCATTAACACACGGTGAATACATGAACTCCTCAAACTATGGTCATCACCTGGAGTGGCCCCGACTATTGTCACTCCGGAGTTGCCGGATCATAACACGTAGTAGGTGACTATAACTTGCAAGATCGGATCTAGAACATGGATATAATGGTGATAACATAAACGGTTCAGATCTGAATTCATGGCACCTGGGCCCAAAGTGACAAGCATTAAGCATGTCAAAGTCATAGCAACACCAATCTCAGAACATAGTGGATACTAGGGATCATGCCCTGACAAAACTAACTCGATTACATGATGAATCTCATCCAACTCCTCATCGACCATCGGGCCTACAAAGGAATTACTCACTCCCGGCGGGGAGCATCATGGAATTGGCGATGGAGAAGGGTAGGTGATGATGAAGAACGAAGATCCCCCTCTCCGGAGCCCCAAACGGACTCCAGATCTGGCCCCCCGATGAAGAACAGTAGGTGACGGCGGCTCCGTCTCATGGATCGTGATAATTCTTTCTCCTTGATTTTTTCTGGAAAAATAGGATTTTATAGTGTCGGTTTCAGGGTCTGCGGGGCCACCAGGTGGGGACAACCCACCTGGGTGCACCTGGGAGGGCAGGCGCGCCCTGGTGGGTTGTGCCCACCCAGGTGCCCCCCTCCGGTGGCTCTTGGCTCCAGAAATTCTCTTCTATTACATAAAAAATCCTCACAAAGTTTCATTCCATTCCGAGAACTTTTATTTCTGCACAAAAACAACACCATGGTAGTTCTGCTGAAAACAACGTCAATCTGGGGCTAGTTTCATTCAAATCATGCAAATTAGAATCCAAAACAAGAGGAAAACCGTTAGGAAAATTAGATACGTTAGAGACGTATCAACTCCCCCAAGCTTAAACCTTTGCTTGTCCTCAAACAATTCAATTGATAAACTGAAAGTGAAAAAGAGAAACTTTTACGAACTCTTTTGCTCTTGTTTGCATAAATAAGCTTAAACAACACCCATGTTTTCATCCAACATTATAACTAACCATGCCGGCAATAACTCTTAGAAATTTTATTAGCTCATATCAATGACATAATCTGCTAGCAAGCAATAATAAGATATCTCAAACGGCAACATATTATCAAAACAACCATGATATAATATGACAATAGTGGTATCTCGCTAGCCCTTTCTGAGACCGCAAAACATAAATGTAGAGCACCTCCAAAGTTCAAGCAACGACTAAACATTGTAATTCATGGTAGAAAAGATCCAGTCATGATGCACCCAACATTAGCTACACACAGTGCATAAGCATGACAACAGTGCTCTCAGGTTCTGGCGCTTATTTTAGAAGGTGATGACACAACATAAAAGTAAATAGATAGTCCCTTCGTAGAGGGAAGTAGTGATTTGCAGAGGTGCCAGAGCTCAAGTTTTTAAACAAAGGTAAATGATATTTTGAGACATGCACCCTTCTCATTTACTTCACGACTATCAGTTATCAATATCTTCCATGCTAAGCATGCTAGTGGCGGTTCCCAAGTGATAAAAGTAAAGGTTTTGACTCCATTGGGAGTTTTTGCTTGATTATTCGTAAGCTTTTTCTGTTTGTAGTTTGGGACTGGGCATCCCTATCACCACCCTTTTCTCTTGCTATGGCTAGTGAATAAACACTGGACCTGAGAATAACCTGCTTAGCATGGAAGATACTGACCACCTCCTATCGTTCCATGAACGATCCAGGCACACAAAAAGGATATCTATTAGAAGGTTTTGGAGGTGGCACATGAAAATTTACTTAGGACGGCATGGTAATACCGCATATAGGTAGGTATGGTGGACTCATCTGGAATAACTTTGGGTTCAAGGTTTTTGATGTACAAACAGAATTCCCACTTAGTACAGGCAAAGCCTAGCAAATAGATTGAGAAGCGGTTAGCTAGAGAGTAACAACGATCATGAACATGCATTATGCATAAGTAACATTGGACACTAGCATGAGTAGGATATGAACACCATGAACATAAATATCATAGAGGCTATGTTGGTTTTGATTCAACTATATATGCATGAACATATGTGCCAAGTCAAGGCACTCGAACATTCAGAGGAGGATACCATATCATCATACTACATCACAATCATTTTAACGCAATGTTGATATCCAAGATAAATCATTATCCACTCCCAGCTACTTATGCATGTCATGAGAAACTATAATCTCTAATTGTCATTGCAAACATGTTTGATCATAATGGCCTAAATCATGGATACTAGGTTCATATTTACACAAATAGAACAAGTCGAGTTCATACCCGTTTCTCTCTGCCACGACCAGTTCATCGAATATCGTTATTATTGCCTTTCACTTGCACGACCGAACAATGTGAAAATAATAATTGTGTAAGAGTGTCATGGACTAAGCTGGAATCTGCAAACATTTTATTCAATAGGAGAAGACAAGGTAATATGGGCTCCTTATTAGATAAACAATTATTCATATGAGAGCCACTCAACATTTTCATCGTGGTCTTCTCCTCGGTAAAACTCGAATAAAAAGAAAATAAATTCATAGAAACATGCTGAAATATTTTTGGAGTTTTTGTTTTTCTTGAACAAGCAAATAAAAGGGAAAAGCAAAAACAAGAAAAACTATTTACACGGGAAAACTCCCAACAAGCAAAAGAAGAACAAGGAAATATTTTTGGGTTTTCTTTTTAGTATTGCAACTAAACATGCATAGAAATAAACTAACTACAACTAATTTTTTTGGTTTTTCTAAGGTCACAGGAAGAAAGCAAGAAAATAAATCTAACATGGATAATATAATGAAAAGTGTGACACCGACAACTGGAATGAAATGTGTGATCATGAATGTAATGTTGGTGAGAAACACGTACTCCCCCAAGCTTAGGCTTTTGGCCTAACTTGGTAATCGATCAGTATCCTGGATAGTAGTCGGAGTGGTAGCTCATGGAGGCTCTTGGTGCGGATGCCTCGGCCTGCCGTGCTGCCTCCACTGCCGCGTTGTGAGCTCGGGCCTCGCTCTCAAGAACAAAATATCTTCCTTTGCTATGGTAGTCAAATAGAGCAGGTTATGCGGAGCATCCCAAGGTCATCCCCATGGACCTATCATCATCTCACCAAGTGCCTAGAAGACCCATGACACGAGCACGTGCAAGAGCTCTCGAAACCGAGGTGACATCCCTCCTCTCACAATTCCACTTCGATGCACATGAGACATGGCTACTACCTCAAGCGGAGACGTTATGCATACTTAGGTACCAAGGAGTTAGCCATGGAGAAGCTAAGGCGCGAGGAGGATCGGAAGCGGAAGACATGCATGAAGACGGAGAAGAAATCAGCCAAGTCCCAGGCTGGCCGGACGATCCGGACGAGGTCCCGGACGATCCAGCCAGAGCCCGAACAATCCGGACCCCAACCTGAACGATTTGGATAAGTGGAGACCCGAGAGCACCCAAAGATGCACCCCGAAACCGGACCATCCAGACGAGTCCCGGATCATCCAAACCCCAGCCGGACGTCCGGATCCCCCTCCGAACATCCGGGCCACCGACATCGCCGCCCGCCTCTTCGCCCCGTCTGGACCACCTCCCAGACCATCCGGGGTCCTGAAGCCCGTATCATCCGGGTGCCCTCCCGGATCATTCGAACCCCCACCTGCGTGTGCGTGTTGGGCCGAAGCCCATGTACTCCTTCGGCCCCTTTGCCTATATAAACAACTCCTCCATCACTTGTCTAGGGTTAGCAAAGGATTAGCTCATTTTGTGAGAGAGATTTGCTCATCCACTTGGTTACCTTCTCCTCGGAGATCGCGCCTCCTTGGAGAAGATCCCCCAAGCGGATTCAAGACCCCATCATGGGAAGAACCTCAAGACCTCCTCACGGAGAAGATCATGCTACTTGTATTGTCCTTAGTTCATTGTGGATCGTGTATCTCTTTGTGTCCCGATGATCTAGCGCATGTGTAATCGAATCTTGTTGGTTTGAGTGATTCTCTCGTGTTTGCCCTCGTGTTTTCCTCTCATGTTCTTCGTGTTCTTCGTGGAATCCGCTCCAACCGTGAAAGATCGGGCCACTAGGGTTCTACCCTACATCATCTTGGCATCACGAGCCACGTTGATCACGGATTTGGAGCCTCCACACCTTGTTTTCTAGCTTGATTTTGTCCCAATTTCAAAAATCCCCACAAAAATAGCCCCCAATTTTTTTTGTGATTTATGAGTTTTGATGAAGTTTTCTTGGTTTTGATCCGTGAATTTGTTGTGTTGCAAGTGGATTTCACCTTTCCCCACCATCTCCACCTTGCAATCCATCCAAAATGCACGAAATCCTCGAATTTGAACCCGTTTTTCGAGTTCATCCCGAGCCATCCCCGTGCGCTGTTGACCCGCCCGGATCATCCGGACTTTGACCCGGATCATCCGGCTCCTAGCCCGGATCATCCGACTATCTCTGCCAAAACTGCATTTTCTGCAGTTTTTGACATCCACCACCCACGCCTCCGCATACCCACTTCCACCTCCACCACCTAACTTATGAAATCCCATTAGATACAACAAATCCTACCACCACTTGACCGCTACAAACCCCGACAAATTTTGATGCATTTGGTTTTGAGAATTTGAGTTGGGGGTTCATCATTTCCTAGGGTGTTTCGGCTAACTAGGAACGGTTCGACATCGACACCGCCACCACTCATCATCGCCAAGGGACTCAACATCGACCAATTCACTATTCTCGACACCTTCAACCATAAGCAAGGACGGTAACTTCGACGACATCTTTGTCTCCTCCTTGCAGTTACCTTGATAACCACATAGCCCAATTTTGCGTAGCTTCCCCATCGAGACTAGCCTTTGAGTATTGCCGACAACGTTACCTGTGCACATTAGTGATCATACTTCCCATAGCATACATACCATATCATCGTGGTGCATATCTTGGTATCATCTCTTGTGTCACAAGGTCATCATAAGCATACACAATTGCTATCTTGGTTCGTGAAGTTTTGCATGAGAAAAGAGCTCAAAGAGAAAGAGCCAACCAAGATTTTAAGCAAAAAGGGAAAGATAAGCAAAGAGCTTATAAGCAAGAACCATAGCATCATACCACATTAAGATTATCATATCCGATCATCTTGGATCATATCATCGGAACACCATACATATAGCATACTTGGGATAGAAGTAGTTGCATTTTTGCTTAGTAGGTTGTGCACAAGTCTCGTATCCACCTATTGTGCAATCATGCTAGCGTCTCTCTAGTGTTGTGCAACAAGAGCATTTTCGTGGATTCCACATTTTGGCTCATTCCTTGGTTGCACGACCCCACTTATCTATTTGCGTGTGTGTTTCCGTGTACCATATCTTGCTATTGGTCTACTTGTTGCATTTGCAAATTTGTGAATCTTTTCCAACATTATTGAGTCTCACTAACAATTGCATCAAATTTTGTGTCACCATCCTAACCGAGCTCCACCATAAGCTTTTACTTGTGTAGGTGTGAGAAACCGACAAGAATTGGTACCAATTGTGCTATTTACTTGTTACACATTGGAGTGATCATTGATCCATCTTCAACATCGGTCAAGGTACATTTGGTATAAGTTCTTATCTTTCTCCCACTCACATATTTTGTTTGGAATGATGGATAGGCCAAGTACTTCTACCAACCCACTCTTCTTTGAGCAAGACGACGACCCGAACAACTACCTCACCAAACTACACCTCTTTGGTACACAACGAGCTTTGCATGAAGAGCAACTAGCATATTTATCTTTCCATGTGTTGTGTTTCCGTGTGCCACATATTGCTATTGGTCTACTTGTTGCATTTGCAAATTTGCAAATCATTTTCAACATTATTGAGTCTTCCTCACAATTGCATCAAATTTTATGCCACCATCCTAACCAAGCTCCACCATAAGCTCTTATTTTTGTAGGTGTGAGAACCGACAAGAATTGGTACCAATTGTGCTATTTCCTTGCAACACTATTGAGTGACCATTGATCCATCTTCAACTTCGGTCAAGGTACATTTGGTATCGTTTTTCTCTTTCTCCCACTCACATATTTGCTTGGCATGATGGATAGGCCGAGTTATTCTACCAACCCACTTTTCCTTGAGCAAGACGACGACCCGATCAACTACATCACCAAGCTACACCTTTTTGGAACACAATGAGCTTTGTAACAAGCAATGAGCGAGTGCGTCTACACCAAGATGCACAAGATGCCGAGGCACAACGCCAAGAACAACAACTACGCGAAGCTCGAGCACTTGAGGTGCGACGTGCACTCTACGACATGAATCACACCATTGCCGAACGCAACCGCCATAGGCACGAACAAGAAGAAGCACTTCACGATGAAGTTCAAGAGAGGATTTACCAATCACGTGTGCATCTTCAAGTTCCTCAAGCTCGCCCACAAGCTCGGCAAGGACCCCCACAAGTTCGACAAGCTCCTCCACACACTCGACAAGAACCCCAAGTTCACCAAGAGCATGAAGACAATGGAAATCCTCCAAGACAAGAGCAACATGAGGTCGACAACCCTCCTCGCCAAGAGCAACATGAGTTTGACAATCCTCAACGACATGGGCGTCATCATCCCCGACCCCAACACAATAAAAAGCAACGCTACGGCAAGCTAAAGTTCACCATGCCCAAGTTTTTTGGAAGCAATGATCCCGAAGAGTACCTATCATGGGCATTGAAGGTTGACAAAATCTTCCGCTTGCATAACTATGAAGAAGAGAAGAAGATCGCGATGGCATCCCTCGAGTTCCAAGACTACGCCCTCATTTGGTGGGAACAAGTCATTGAGCGCCGAGAGGCAAAAGGTGAACCACCCATCACAACTTGGGCACAAATGAAGGATGTCATGAGAGCATGTTTCGTGCCTGCCTACTACAACTGCAACCTCTTCAAGAAACTCCAACTCCTCAAGCAAGGAACCAAGAGCATTGAAGAGTACTAAAAGGAAATGGAGACTGCCATGATACGAGCCAATGTCATGGAAGATGATGAGCAAACTATGATAGGTTTCTTGAATGGACTCAATCATCCTATCAAGAAGATCGCTGACTTCCAACCATACTCGAACCTCATCGAGCTAGTGCATCAAGCTACCAAGGAGGAACGTCAAGTGCAAGATGACTTCAAATATGCCAAGTTCTCATCCAAGTCCTATGGCTTCTCCAACAATCAAGCTTCAACGACTCCAACAACTTCTACCTCAACCAATCCATCTACAAGCACCGGCGACAAGTCAAGTTACAAGAAAAGTTCGACAACCCCAAGTCGTCCTCCTACTACAAGCAACTTCAAGCCGAGAGCTTCATCATCATCTACCCAACCGATGAGACCATCAAGACAAGTTCCTTCAAATGCTTCACATGCGGCCGAGTCCACAAATCCTTCGAGTGCACAAACAAGCGCACCATGATCCTCAACGACGAAGGAACCTATGACTCCATGAGTGAAGGAGAAATGGAATCCCTTGACCAAGTGGCCATGCACCGGCAAGTGAATGAAGATGAATATGATCAAGTCTTTTGTGACGAAGATTCAATCCCCGCTCTTGTTGTCTCCAAGGTCTTGACTCTTCAACATCAACAAGACGAAGACCAAAGATGCCACATCTTCCACACCAAGGCCGGCATCAATGGAAGGTCCGTCAAGGTCATCATCGATGGAGGGAGTTGCCATAACTTAGCAAGTGAAGAACTATGCCCCAAGCTCTAATTGGTCAAGATGAAGCACCCGCACCCATACAAAGTTCAATAGCTAATCGACTCCGACACTATCCAAGTCGAGCATAGGGTACAAGTTTCTTTCAAGATCGGAGCTTACGAAGAAACTTTGGAGTGTGATGTCATTCCGATGTCTGTTTGCCACCTTCTTCTTGGACGACCATGGCAATATGACCGCGGTGTCATCCACAATGGATGAACGAATCACTATATCTTCAAGATGAATGGAAAGGGGTACGTGCTACAACCTATGTCTCCAAGCCAAGTGATCGCCGACAAGCAAGCCACCCATCATGGAGAGAATAGTGAGAGAGCGAACTACCAAAAACAAAGTGAGCGCCACAAGCCCAAATTGAGTGCCTCCACGATGAGCGAAAAGAAGAACTTAGTCCTCTTTGCCTAAACGTGAGATGAGAGAAGTGTATGAGAACCCATCAAGTGTCATGAACTATGTCCTTTTGTGCAAGGACGAAGCACCAAAAACTAACACCTATCACAATTTAACTTTGGTGTTATCTTCTCTATTGCAGGAATTCCAAGATGTTTTCCCTGATGAGCTACCTCCGGGTCTACCTCCACTACGAGGCATCGAACACCGCATCGACCTCATCCCTGGAGCACCTCTTCCAAACAAGGCCCCGTATCGCGTCAACCCCGAAGAAACCAAAGAAATACAAAGGCAAGTACAACATCTCATTGACCATGGACATGTGCGTGAAAGTTTGAGTCCTTGTGCTGTCCCGGTCATTCTTGTGCCAAAAAGAGACGGTAGCTTTCGCATGTGTTCCGGTTGTAGACCTATCAATGCTATCACCGTTCGATATAGGCACCCCATTCCACGCCTTGATGACACGCTAGATGAACTTAGCGGTGCCACTATTTTCTCAAAAATTGATCTTAAAAGTGGCTACTATCAAATCGCATACAAGAGGGTGATGAATGGAAAACCGCTTTCAAAACGAAGTTTGGTTTGTATAAGTGGTTAGTTATGCCTATGGGTTTATCGGAAGCACCCGATACTTTCATGCGTCTTATGCATTATGTGTTTTGCCCTTATATTGGCGAATTTGTTGTTGTCTACTTCGACGATATCCCTGTTTTTAGCAAATCTCTCAAAGATCATGTCACCCACCTTTGAACCGTGTTGCAAACTCTTCGAAAAGAGCGCCTCTATGCTAACGTGGACAAATGCCTTTTTGGAGTTGACAAGCTTGTTTTCTTGGGTTTTGTTGTTTCCTCAAAGGGTTTCCATGTTGATGAGTCTAAAATTGAAGCAATTAAAACTTGGCCACAACCCACTAATTTGCAACAAGTGCGTAGTCTTCTAGGCCTTGCAGGTTTTTATCGTAGATTTGTGAAGGATTTTAGCACCATTGCTTCACCTTTGCATGCTTTGAGTAAGAAAAATGCGCCTTTTGTTTGGGGACCACCCCAAGATACCGCATTTAATGAGCTTAAGAATTTGCTTACTCATGCTCCTGTGCTTGCATTACCCAACTTTGACAAACCTTTTGAAGTTCATTGCGATGCTAGTGGTAATGGAATAGGAGGTGTGTTAACGCAAGAGAAGCGCCCCATCGCATACTTTAGTGAGAAACTCTCCATAGCGCAACTCAACTATCCCATCTATGAGAAAGAGCTATATGCTTTAGTGCGAGTTTTGCGTGAATGGGAACATTATCTTCGCTCTCATGAATTTATCATTCACACCGATCATGAAATGCTCAAGTATCTTAAGGGTCAAACTAAGTTGAACAAACGTCGTGCTAAATGGAGTGAATTCATTGAGTCATTTCCTTATGTCATCAAATATATCAAAGGCAAGGAAAATGTTGTGGCGGATGCGCTTTCCCGTATATGCATGCTCGTTACTGAACTTTAATTGAATGTCATCGACTTTGAGCACATAAAAGACTTGTATGCGCATGATCCTACTTCTGCAATTCCCTATGCTAAATGTTTGATGCATACATCTTGGGAATGCTATTGCATCAAAGATGATTATCTTATGAGAGCTAACAAACTTTGCATCCCCGAGTCTTCTCTTCGTTTGCTACTTTTGCAAGAATCTCATGGAGGAGGACTAATGGGACACTTTGGACGCGACAAGACATTTGCTATGCTCTCCAATAACTATTTTTGGCCCAAGATGTACCGCGACGTCGCGCGCTTCACCACTTGATGCTCAACATGTCGCAAAGCTAAGTCTAAAGCTCAATCTCATGGCCTTTACATGTGAGGGAGTCCTGAATTAGGGGGTGTTCGGGTAGCCGGACTATACCTTCAGCCGAACTCCAGGACTACGAAGATACAAGATTGAAGACTCTGTCCCGTGTCCGGATGGGACTTTCCTTGGCGTGGAAGGCAAGCTTGGCGATGCGGATATTCAAGATCTCCTACCATTGTAACCGACTTTGTGTAATCCTAACCCTCTCCGGTGTCTATATAAACCGGAGGGTTTTAGTTCGTAGGACAACTTCATCATACAACAATCATACCATAGGCTAGCTTCTAGGGTTTAGCCTCCTTGATCTCGTGGTAGATCTACTCTTGTACTACCCATATCATCAATATTAATCAAGCATGACGTAGGGTTTTACCTCCATCAAGAGGCCCCAAACCTGGGTAAAACATTGTGTCCCTTGTCTCCTGTTACCATCCGGCCTAGACGCACAGTTCGGGACCCCCTACCCGAGATCCGCCGGTTTTGACACCGACATTGGTGCTTTCATTGAGAGTTCCTCTGTGTCGTCGCTTTCATGCCCGATGGCTTCTTCGATCATCAACCACGATGCAGTCCAGGGTGAGACTTTTCTCCCCGGATAGATCTTCGTCTTTGGCGGCTTCGCACTACGGGCCAACTCGCTTGGTCACCTTGAGCAGATCGAAAGTTACGCCCCTGGCCATTAGGTCAGGTTTGGAAGCCTAAACAACACGGCTGACATCCGCGGGGACTTGATCTTCGACGGATTCGAGCCACAGCCAAGCGTGCCGCACTGTCTCGATGGGCATGATATAGCTCTGCCGCTGAACAGCGCCTTGGAGGCCGCATACGCATCGATTTTGACCATGATTCAGAGCCCACTGCGCCAATCGAGGATCAGCGGATGGACGCTGCCTCAGGGGCTGCGATCCCAGAGGCGATCGAGCCGAACTCCAGCCCCGCACTCCGCATGGCCCATGACTCCGAGGAGCCGGATTCCTCTCCGAACTCCGAGCCCCCCGCGCCCCCGCCGATCGAATCCGATTGGGCGCCGATAATGGAGTTCACCGCCGCGAACATCTTTCAGCACTCGCCCTTCGGCGACATCCTGAATTCTCTAAAGTCTCTCTCTTTATCAGGAGAGCCCTGGCCGGACTACGGTCAGCAAGGTTGGGATATGGACGATGAAGAAATTCAAAACCCACCCACCACCCACTTCGTAGCCACTGTCGACGACTTAACCGACATGCTTGAGTTCGACTCCGAAGACATCAACAGCATGGACAACGATGCAGGAGACGAACAAGAACCAGCACCTGTAGGGCGTTGGAAGGTCACCTCTCATATGACATATATATGGTGGACACTCCAAAGGATGGAGATGGCGATGGAACAACAGTTGACGATACCTCTAAGAAACAGCCCAAGCGCCGGCGTCAGCGGCGCCGCTCTAAATCCCGCCAAAGAAAAAACGGTGATTCCGGCACGGGAGATAATACTACTCCGGACAGCGCCGAAGAACACCCCCTCCAGCAAAATTCAGCATAGGAGGATAGAGAAGCCAGCACTCACGAGAGGGTGGCGGACCAAGAGGTTGAGGACGATAATTATACGCCTCCCTCCGAAGACGAGGCAAGCCTCGACGACGACGAGTTCGTCGTGCCAGAGGATCTTGCCGAACAAGAGCGTTTTAAACGCAGGCTCATGGCCACGGCAAGCAGCCTCAAGAAAAAGCGGCAACAGCTTAGAGCTGATCAGGATTTGCTAGCTGACAGATGGACTAAAGTCCTTGCGGCCGAAGAGTATGAACTCGAACGCCCCTCCAAGAGTTACCCAAAGCGCAGGCTGCTACCCCGACTAGAGGAGGAAGCACCTACATCACCAGCGCATGACATGGCTGACCGGCCAATTCGTGGCCGCGACAGAGAGGCCTCTTGGCCCTCCACTCAAGCCATGCCCCGGCACCACGTCAAGCATACTAAGGCACGGGAAAATGCGCCCGACCTGCGCGACATCCTGGAGGACAAGGCAAGGCAAACAAGATCGATCTACGGATCGCGCAGGCGCCCCACGGCACGTGACGGTGATCATCACTCCAAACACAATGAATCCGGCCAAGCCGAACTCAACAGACAAAGCTCCTTCGAGCTGCGTCGTGATATAGCCCAATACAGAGGCGCCGCACACCCACTATGCTTCACAGATGAAGTAATGGATCATAAAATCCCTGAGGGCTTCAAACCCGTAAACATCGAATCGTACGATGGCACAACAGATCTTGCGGTATGGATCGAGGATTATCTCCTTCATATCCACATGGCCCGTGGCGATGATCTACATGCCATCAAATACCTCCCACTCAAACTTAAGGGACCGGCCCGACATTGGCTTAATAGCTTGCCAGCAAACTCAATCGGTTCATGGGAGGACCTGGAAGCCGCATTCCTTGACAACTTCCAGGGCACTTATGTGTGACCACCGGATGCCGATTACCTAAGCCACATAATTCAGCAGCCAGAAAAATCGGCCAGGCAATTATGGACACGGTTCCTAACAAAGAAAAACCAGATAGTCGACTGTCCGGACGCAGAGACCTTAGCGGCCTTCAAGCATAATATCTGTGACGAGTGGCTGGCCCGGCACCTGGGATAGGAAAAGCCGAAATCTATGGCAGCCCTCACGACACTCATGACCCGCTTTTGCGCGGGAGAAGACAGCTGGCTAGCTCGCAGCAACAACTTAACCAAGAACACTGGTAATTCAAATACCAAGGACAAAAGTGACAGGTCGCGTCGGAACAAACAAAAGCGCCGCGTTAATAGCGACATCAACGAGGATACGGCATTTAATGCCAGATTCCGAGGCTACAAATCCGGTCAACGGAAACAGCCATTCAAAAGAAAAACTCAGGGCCCGTCCAGTTTGGACCGAATACTCGACCGCTTGTGCCAGATACATGGCACCCCCGAAAAGCCAGCCAATCACACCAACAGGGATTGTTGGGTGTTCAAGCAGGCAGGCAAGTTAAGAGCTGAAAACAAAGACAAGGGCTGCATAGCGACGACGAGGAGGAACCCAGGCCGCCGAACAACAGTGGACAGAAGGGATTTCCCCCGCAAGTGCGGACGGTGAACATGATATACGCAACCCACATCCCCAAGAGGGAGCGGAAGTGTGTGTTACGGGACGTATATGCGATGGAGCCGGTCGCCCCAAAGTTCAACCCATGGTCCTCCTGCCCGATCACCTTTGATCGAAGGAACCACCCCACTAGCATCCGTCATGGTGGCTTCGCCGCATTGGTTCTAGACCCAATCATTGACGGATTTCATCTCACAAGAGTCCTCATGGACGGCGGCAGCAGCCTGAACCTGCTTTACCAGGATACATTGCGAAAGATGGGCATAGATCCCTCGAGGATCAAGCCCACCAAAACAACCTTTAAAGGCGTCATACCAGGTGTAGAAGCCAACTGTACAGGCTCAGTTACACTGGAAGTGGTCTTCGGATCTCCGGATAACTTCCGAAGCGAGGAGTTAATCTTCGACATAGTCCCGTTCCGTAGTGGCTATCACACACTGCTCGGGCGAACCGCATTCGCAAAATTCAACGCGGTACCGCACTATGCATACCTCAAGCTCAAGATGCCAGTCCCTAGAGGAGTAATCTCAGTCAATGGGAACACTGAATGCTCCCTCCGAACGGAGGAGCACACGGCAGCGCTCGCAGCAGAAGTACAAAGCAGCATCTCTAGGCAGTTCTCCAGTTTGGCCTTCAAAAAGCCGGACACTGTCAAGCGCGCCCGGAGTACCCTACAACAAGACCGCCTGGCACATTCCGAGCTAGCGTAGCAATGCGGCCCCAACCCTAGCCCTCGCGATATAGCGAAACTAGCGCTTCGCGTACATAACTACGCTCTTGAAATACCATGGGCACAGAGGAAGGCGCACTATCACGGAACGCCCGAAATACGGCTTAAACCGCACCAGGGGCTGCTGGATTCCTTCTTTTTTTGTTACTCTCAGGACTCCATACTTCAGATGACCCGTTCAGCAATTCAACTGCCGCACAAACGATGCAAGATCCAGGGAAGCAGACAAGCCACGCCGCATCATGGAACTCCCAGGTGGTCTCTATTGCGAGCAGTATACCTATTTTTTAATACAATTCCGCGACCTGCACCTGGCCAGGACATGTTAAATAGTCCAATTTATTTTGCTTATCGCACTATTTGTATCGTTCCGCTTTCATAGCAGCCTTTCTATAAACAATGCATAGCTTTTTTGTCTATTTTATGCATTACCCTCTTTTTATATATATGTTTATTAATAACATGCTGCATCCGTACACTGTGGTACGGCAAAATACGACAGGGGCTTCAGTACCCATCAATATGGCATGAGAAGTCCGTCCACTTTCACAAGTGCGGCACCCCGAACTTATAACACTATATGCATCGGCTCCGAATCATGATTTGGGTCAATAGTTGGGTTTGCCCGGCTCCTATGTTTTGGTGCCTTACGTTCCGCTATATCGGCTAAGGTAGCACTAGGAGAACCACTGCGATTGTGCCCCAGTTGAGCTGGGCCGAGCACCTCAATGGAGAAAGCTAAAACTGACTATCATGATGAGGCAAGAGACCGGTCGCTGTTCGAGAGGTTTTTCGAGTCCTTAAAGGCTTATGCCGCTTCGAGCGAGGAACCGGCTTTGTCCGGCCAAGGCGTGGATAGCGCCCCGAACTCGGTCTTCCGAATACTAGGGGCTTCGCCAAAATTTAAAATTATAGAGTTCTATGGCTAAGTGAGAGTGTTCAAGCATTATAGTCCGATTGCCTTGTTCATTGTGCTGACCGCCTCCCTCGACGGACCCAATCATGGGAAAAAGAGCGCTCAGGTTTATCCCGAACACCCCAGCACTAGTGGCATGGGGGCAGAAGCCGACGACTGGCCATCTCTCAATTTCTTGATAAACGGCCGCACAGAAAGTAATATTTTAAATTCAAGCATTGCTTAGAGCATATGAACAAGTTTTCAGCGCACAGGATAACACGAGCGAGTTCATTCAAAAATTACATCCTTGGTACATTCATCCGCCACAAGGCGGGCACCAACAAGAACATCCTTGTAATAGTTCTCGGGCTTGCGATGCTCCTTCCCCTACGGCGGCCCGTCCTTCACAAGCTTCTCACCGTCCAGCTTACCCCAGTGCACCTTTGCACGGGCAAGGGCCCTACGGGCACCTTCGATGCAGACGGAGCGCTTGATGACCTCGAGCCTTGGACAAGCCTCCACCAGCCGCCGCACCAGTCCGAAGTAGCTCCCAGGCAGGGCCTCTCCAGGCCACAACCGAACTATGAAGCCCTTCAGGGCCTGTTCGGCCGCCTTGTGGAGCTCGACCAGCTGCTTCAGCTGGTCGCTCAAGGGCACAGGGTGTCCGGCCTCAGCGTACTGAGACCAGAACACCTTCTCCGTCGAGCTGCCTTCCTCGGCTCGGTAGAATGTGGCGGCATCGGATACGCTGCGGGGAAGATCTGCGAATGCCCCTGGAGAGCTCCGGATTCGGGTAAGTAACAAGTAGTTTACTTTTATATGTCTGCTTTGCATATAGAATGCCTTACCCGTCGCTATCTTTTTCACCACATCCAATTCCTGGAGGGCCTTCTGGGCTTCGGCCTGGGCAGATTTGGCAGTTTTAAGGGCCGCAGCAAGCTCGGACGCTCGCGTCTTCGAGTCGAGCTCCAAACTCTCATGTGTTTTGCATGAGAACCTGAAGCTCTTGCCGCACCTCGCCGACCTGCGCCTCAAATTTCTCCCGCTCGGCGCGCTCTGTGGCCGCTTTCTTCTCGGCCTCGGACAACGCCTGCTTGAGGGTCGCCACCTCAGTTGTGGCCCCTACAATAAGCAGTATACTCCTGTCATTTTTTGCAATTGCGCCTTCCTATAGGCATTTTTTCTATAAGGTATCTCTTACCTTCTTTCTCCTCGAGCTGCCGTTTGGCAAGGCCGAGCTCTTGCTCGGTCCGCTCGAGGCCCTGCTTCAGGGCACCCACCTCCGTAGTCAGTGCGACGGTGGCCAGCAGCGAAGCCTGCATACGTATATTGACTCCTTTTTAGTTAGACTCCTGCGATATTTAATAGATCCTATATTCGGCTTTTCTTTCCGAACGCCAAACAGAGCATCAGGGGCTACTGTCTATACGGTAATATTTTTACATATTTTTACTTACCTCGAAGCCTGTTAGAAGGCTAGCACAAGCTTCATTCAGTCCGCTTTTGGCGGACCGAACCTTCTGGACCACCGTACTCATGATGGCATGGTGCTCCTCATCGATGGAGGCGCCCTTAAGCTCCTCCAGCAGATTGTCCGGCGCTTCCAGTTGGACGGAGGACGCCAGCTCAGTAGGCTTGCTCCTCTTGGCAGGAGTTCGCCTACCGCGGTCCGGAACCGTTGATGATCCCGACACAGTGTCCAGCTTAAAGCCGGACTTGGAGCCCAGGGGGGTCTTGTCCCCTTCACTCCTGGAGTCCGGGAGGTCGCCTCGCGGCTCCTCCTGGACTAGCTCCTCTCGCCCCGGAGCTTGTCGCGACGCCACTTCGGCGTCATCCGCAGCACAGGGGGAAGCAGCGGGCGGAACTGAATTCACGTCCGATGAATCCAGGGAGCCGCTCGACGACTCGTCGAGCCCATCCTTGGGCGGACTACATGATTATATCCGACGTTAGAGAAAGGTGTGCAACAAAAGGAATATCATGAGTTACTCTGGTATCCGAACACTTACGATCTCGCCGGACGCTTGGTCCTGTCCGGCCACTCCTCTTCGTCCTTGTCGGTGTCGGGGACGTAGTCCGGCGGAGGGGTTTTCCTCTTCTTGGACCCCTCGGCTTCCCCTACTGGGGAGGCCTTCCTCTTCTCTCCTCCCCCCGCTGGAGGGGGAGAGGTTTCTTCTTCCTCCTCCTCGTTTTCATGGGAGGAGTGCGTCTTGGACTCGTCGGACGATGAGTCCGACACCACCATATGCGGGGAACTCTTTCGAGTCCCCATGGCCTTCTTCTTCTTGGCCTTCTTCTCCGGCACCACATAAGGTGCCGTAACCAGCAGCTTCTCTAGGAGAGCAGGGGCTGGGTCTTTGGCCAAGGGAGCCGGACAGTTAATCTATCCGGACTTCTCCCGCCAATCCTGTCAAAGGTGAGGGAGTTTAGATCCCGCATAGAGTCAAACTATGAAAAAACATAAACATCCTGTAAAGGATGGAAATATCTTACCTTGCCAGCAGGACGCTGCGAGCTGAATCTGCGGTCTTCGGAGGCGGATGTGGGAGCCTCGGCGCCTTTGGTTAGCCACCTCCAGACATCTTCGTACGTCGTGTCGAAGAGCCTGCTCAGAGTGCGGTGCTGCGCCGGGTTGAACTCCCACAAATTGAAGTCCCGTTCTTGACACGGAAGGATCCGGCGGAGAGCATGACCTGGATTATGTTGAAAAGCTTGAGCTGCTTGTTCACCAGGGACTGGATGCATTTTTGCAGTCCGGTCAACTCTTCTTCGTCGCCCCACGACAAGCTCGTCTCCTTCCAGGACATGAGCCGCGTAGGGGGTCCGAATCGGAATTCAGGGGCTGCGTTCCACTTCAATCGTGTGGCTCGGTGATGTAAAACCACCCTGACTGCCACCCCTTCAAGGTCTCCACAAAGGAGCCCTCGAGCCATAGGACGTTGGCAATTTTGCCCGCCATGGCACCTCCGCACTCCGCCTGGTTGCCGTGCACCACCTTTGGCTTGATGTTGTAGGTCTTGAGCCAGAGGCCGAAATGGGGGCGAATGCAGAGGAAAGTCTCGCACACGATGATAAACGCCGAGATATTGAGGATGAAGTTCGGGGCCAGATCGTGGAAATCTAGGCCATAGTAGAACATGAGCCCGCAGACAAATGGGTGGAGAGGAAAACCCAGTCCGCGGAGGAAGTGGGGAAGAAATACTACCCTCTCATGGGGCCTTGGGGTGGGGAGAAGCTGCCCCTCCTCAGGAAGCCGGTGCGCGATGTCTTTGGACAGGTATCCGGCCTTCCTTAGCCTTTTGACATGGCCCTCCGTGATGGAGGAGACCATCCACTTGCCTCCCGCTCCGGACATTGTTGGAGAAGGTTGAGGTAGGAAGTGCGGGCTTGGGCGCTGGAGCTCGGGTGTGCAGAAGATGGATAGGCAAAGGAGGAAGAAGGCGTAGGTAAAAAGGTGGATCCTTATCCCCTTGTATGAGCAGATGCGACTATGCGTCCCCACCAGCCTAGTAAAACTCGCTTGCCTCCCAAGCACTGTGATAAATGGCGCGGTTGGGTTTACCCACGTCCGTATTGATGAGAATCCCGTAAATGGGGGACACGATCTCTGCTTTGACAAGACGTGCCAAGGAAACCGCCTCGCAAAACACGCTGAGGTGGAAAAGTGAAAACGATCCGAATAAAGGCTTGGCCGTAGTGTGATGTCACGCTGCGGAATATGTCACCAGATTAGATTTGTGTTAATATTATTCTCTCTGTGGCAATACATGGAAACTTATTTTGCAGAGCCGGACACTACTCTTGGTGTTTACAAACTTTTATGAAGAATTTGGAGGAGGAACCCGCCTTGCAATGCCGAAGACAATCTACAAGCCGGACTCGTCGTCATTGAAGCCTGGTTCAGGGGCTACTGAGGGAGTCCTGGATTAGGGGGTGTTCGGGTAGCCGGACTATACCTTCAGCCGGATTCCAGGACTATGAGATACAAGGTTGAAGACTTCGTCCCATGTCCGGATGGGACTTTCCTTGGCGTGGAAGGCAAGCTTGGCGATGCGGATATTCAAGATCTCCTACCATTGAACTCCCAAAAATTGAAGTCCCGTTCTTGACACGGAAGGATCCGGCGGACGAGCATGACCTGGACTACGTTGACAAGCTTGAGCTGCTTGTTCACCAGGGACTGGATGCATTTTTGCAGTCCGGTCACCTCTTCTTCGTCGCCCCACGACAAGCCCGTCTCCTTCCAGGACGTGAGCCGCGTAGGGGGTCCAGATCGGAATTCAGGGGCTGCGATCCACTTCGGATCACATGGCTCGGTGATGTAAAACCACCCTGACTGCCACCCCTTCAAGGTCTCCATGAAGGAGCCCTCGAGCCATAGGACGTTGGCTATTTTGCCCGCCATGGCACCTCCGCACTCCGCCTGGTTGCCGCGCACCACCTTTGGCTTGACGTTGAAGGTCTTGAGCCAGAGGCCGAAATGGGGGCGGATGTAGAGGAAAGCCTCACACACGACGATAAACGCCGAGATATTGAGGATGAAGTTCGGGGCCAGATCGTGGAAATCTAGGCCATAGTAGAACATGAGCCCGCGGACAAATGGGTGGAGAGGAAAACCCAGTCCGCGGAGGAAGTGGGGAAGAAATACTACCCTCTCATGGGGCCTTGGGGTGGGGAGAAGCTGCCCCTCCTCAGGAAGCCGGTGCGCGATGTCTTTGGACAAGTATCCGGCCTTCCTTAACCTTTTGACATGGCCCTCCGTGACGGAGGAGACCATCCACTTGCCTCCCGCTCCGGACATTGTTGGAGAGGGTTGAGGTAGGAAGTGCGGGCTTGGGCGCTGGAGCTCGGGTGCGCAGAAGATGGATAGGCAAAGGAGGAAGAAGGCGTAGGTAAAAAGGTGGATCCTTATCCCCTTATATGGGCGGATGCGACTATGCGTCCCCACCAGCCTAGTAAAACTCGCTTGCCTCCCAAGCGCCGTGATAAGTGGCGCGGTTGGGTTACCATGTCCGTATTAACGAGAATCCTGTAAACAAAGGGGACACGATCTCTGCTTTGACAAGACGTGCCAAGGAACCCGCCTCGCAAAACACGCTGAGGTGGAGAAGTGAAAATGATTCGAATAAAGGCTTGGCCGTAGTGTGATGTCACGCTGCGGAATACGCCAGCAGATTAGATTTGTGTTAATATTATTCTCTCTATGGCAATATGTGGAAGCTTATTTTGCAGAGCCGGATACTACTCTTGGTGTTTACAAAACTTTTATGAAGAATTTGGAGGAGGAACCCGCCTTGCAATGCCGAAGACAATCTGCGCGCCGGACTCGTCGTCATTGAAGCCCGGTTCAGGGGCTACTGAGGGAGTCCTGGATTAGGGGGTGTTCGGGTAGCCGGACTATACCTTCAGCCGAACTCCAGGACTACGAAGATACAAGATTGAAGACTCCGTCCCGTGTCCGAATGGGACTTTCCTTGGCGTGGAAGGCAAGCTTGGCGATGCGGATATTCAAGATCTCCTACCATTGTAACCGACTTTGTGTAACCCTAACCCTCTCCGGTGTCTATATAAACCGGAGGGTTTTAGTCCGTAGGACAACTTCATCATACAACAATCATACCATAGGCTAGCTTCTAGGGTTTAGCCTCCTTGATCTCATGGTAGATCTACTCTTGTACTACCCATATCATCAATATTAATCAAGCAGGACGTAAGGTTTTACCTCCATCAAGAGGGCCCGAACCTGGGTAAAACATTGTGTCCCTTGTCTCCTGTTACCATCCGGCCTAGACGCACAGTTCGGGACCCCCTACCCGAGATCCGCCGGTTTTGACACCGACAACATGCCTCTCCAAATTCCATATCAACCATGGGAAGATATTAGCATGGATTTTGTCCTTGGTTTCCCTACAACTAGAAATGGAAAGGATTCCGTGTTTGTTGTTGTGGACCGATTCTCTAAAATGGCACATTTTATACCATGCAACAAGATAGATGATGCTTCACATGTTGCAAATCTTTTTTGTAGGGCAATCTTGCGCCTACATGGAGTGCCAAAGATGATAGTCTCGAACCGCGATGTCAAGTTCTTGAGTTACTTTTGGAAGACCTTATGCGCCAAGCTCGAAATCAAGCTCTTGTTCTCTTCGGCATACCATCCTCAAACTGACGGCGAAACGGAGGTGATGAACCACACACTATCCACTCTTCTCCGCGTGTTGATCAAGAAGAACATCAAGGGGTGGGAGGAGTGCCCACCTATCGCCGAGTACGCCTACAACCGCGCACGGCATTCGACTACCGACAAGTCCCCTATCGAGGTCGTCTACGGTTTCAATCCGTTGTCCCCATTGGACATCCTTCCTCTACCACTACAAGAGCGCACCAACATGGACGCAAGTGCCCGAGTGAAATACCTCAAGAAGATGCATGAAGATACAAGGCACACCATCGAGCGCCAAGCACAACGACTCGTGACCAAGCTCAACGTCAACAAACAACCCATGATATTCAACATCGGAGATCTTGTGTGGCTACACCTTCGCAAGGTATGCTTCCCCAACGAACTCAAGTCAAAACTTCTACCACGAGCCGATGGACCCTTCAAGGTGCTTGCACGCTACAACAACAACGCCTACAAGATTGACATCCCACGCAACAAGTACTCTATGAGCGAAATCTTCAACATCACTGATCTATCTCCTTACCATGGTGATGAAGAATTCGATCCGAGGTCGGATCTTTCCCAAGGGAGGGAAGATGATGCAGAGCATCCCAAGGTCATCCCCATGGACCTATCATCGTCTCACCAAGTGCCTAGAAGACCCATGACACGAGCATGTGCAAGAGCTCTCGAAACCGGGGTGACATCTCTCCTCTCACAATTCCACTTCGATGCACATGAGACATGGCTACTACCTCAAATGGAGATGTTATGCATACTCAGGTACCAAGGAGTTAGCCATGGAGAAGCTAAGGAGCGAGGAGGATCGGAGCGGAAGACATGCATGAAGACGGAGAAGAAATCAACCAAGTCCCAGGCTGGCCGGACGATCTGGATAGAGCTCGGACGGTCCGGACCCCATCCCGGACGGTCCCGACCCCAGCCCGGACAATCCGGATAAGTGGAGATCCGAGAGCACCCGAAGCTGCACCCCGAAACTGGACCATCCGGACGAGTCCCAGATCATCCGGACCCCAGTTAGACGTCTGGACCCCCCTTCGAACATCCGGGCCGCCGACGTCGCCCGCTCGCCTCTTCGCCATGTCCGGACCACCTCCCGGACCATCCGGGGTCCTGAAGCCCAGATCATCCGGGTGCCCTCCCGGATCATCCGGACCCCCACCTGCGTGTGCGTGTTGGGCCGAAGCCCATGTACCCCTTCGGACCCTTTGCCTATATAAACAACTCCTCCATCACTTTTCTAGGGTTAGCAAAGGATTAGCTCATTTTGTGAGAGAGCTTTGCTCATCCACTTGGTTACCTTCTCCTCGGAGATCGCGCCTCCTCGAAGAAGATCCCCCAAGTAGATTCAACACCCCATCACGGGAAGAACCTCAAGACCTCCTCACGGAGAAGATCGTGCTACTTGTATCGTCCTTAGTTGATCGTGGATCGTGTATCTCTTTGTGTCTCGAGGATCTAGCGCATGTGTAATCGAATCTTGTTGGTTTGAGTGATTCTCTCACGTTTGCCTTCGTGTTTTCCCCTCGTGTTCTTCATGATCTCCTTGGAATCCGCTCCAACCGTGAAAGATCGGGCCACTAGGGTTCTACCCTACATCAGCAGGCGCAGGCAAATATGTGTGCACAACTGATTCTTGGTTAAACAGTAGATTGTAAGTGAAATTATGAATTTTTCCTTTGAGGATCTTATGACTTTTCAAAGCATCAAAGTCTAAATACTGAGTGGGTAGGATAGGGTCAAAGGGAAAATGTGAAACCCCCAGCCCTCGTGCTAAACATGTGGCATAAATTCTACCATAGAAATAGCCACTATTAGCGTTTTGCTGCAGTCTGCGTGCAACAATCGCTCCAAGATTATAACTCCTTTCACCGGTGAGAGCAGTGTGTATGAGGATCATGTCTGGAGCACAAAGTGTACTACAATCTTGCTTGCCTACTATACTTTCTCGTTAAATAATGCAAAATACTAAATTGCGGGAAAATGAATGCTCTTTATTCTACCTTGTGCCACTCCCTCGTCTCACCGTAGCAAAGACTAGTCAAGAATGATTGGTACTCAGTCCTTGGCGGTTCGTCAAGCGAACCCTAGAATGGGAGTTTGCAGTGGTGAGCAAAATTCTCTAATGAAATGGTAAATGGATTTTCATAAAGTTTAAATGAAACCCTTGACTCATGGGGATGGAATTTAAATCCTTTGACAAATGATTCAGTGAGGGTGTGGTGTTGATCGCACTTATCTGAAATGTAGGGACCGAGACCAAAATTGTGAACATATTGATCAAATTCCTCTTTAATTCCCACACGCATCATATAGTCATCGCAAGGCCATAAGCATGCTTTGGTGGCTGCATCTCGAATGGAACTTTCACTTGGTTCGACATAAGACCGGCGAGCAGAGTTGCCACTAGAAGATGCCCCCGAGGATCTCCTCCTCGAAGAACTCCTTCCAAATAGGTTCATCATGTTCGCGTACAATTTTCTGAAAAATTTTGGGTTGGAAAAATTTATCAACAGAACTTTATACAATTGATAGCAACTACTCATAGGGACACATAGATGCCATAGCAAGCATTCAAACTACTTAGAACTCTAAGAATTCAACATGCAAGCTCATCTACAGCAGCACCATGAGTAGCTAATTATTCAAAATATAAACCACTAAAACAAAAAATAATTGGACAAACGGTGGAGTCAAATACCAAGCAACAATCCCCCAAAACAGTTTCGGAAACGGAGCTTCGAGCAAAGAGATCGAAATCCGCGGGTTTGAGATCAAGAACATGAGAGAGAGAGAGAAATGGAGAATTTTTTCTGGAGGTAAGTGATGATGTGGTGTGAAGGGATAAGTGAGGGGGCCCATGTGGGGACCACAACCCTCCAGGGCGCACCCGGGGGTCCTGGCGCGCCCAGGTGGGTTGTGCCCACCTGGTGCACCTCCCTCTGATATTATTTGCACCAGAAATTCTTCAATATTCAGAAAAAAAATCGTATTAAATTTTCAAAGCATTCTGAGAGTTTTATTTTCAGGTCATTTTTTAATTGCACGACAAATTCAGAAAACAGACAAAACATGGCATTTTATTGTATTTAACTAATAAAAACAGAAAACAAAAGATAGGGAGAGAAGGTAGTGCTTACTAAATTAATCAACTTCATACCTCTCAAAAATGATCAATTAATAAGGTTGATCAGGTCTTATTAACAACTACTTTCGATTAGCATGAAAGCGAAGAACTTTCGTAAATCACTAAGTTACCTCAACGGGGATATGAATGTCCCCAACAATAAGCATTTCATATTTCTTTTTAACAATAGGTAGAGGTAGCTGAAAACTTCCAATAGTGATTGTTGGAGATTTTTCAATAACATTAATGCCATTCACTTGGAATTGTTTCTTCGGAAAGTGCACTGTATGCTCATTACCATTGATGTGAAAAGTGACCTTGCTTTTATTGCAATCAATAACAACCCCTGCAGTATTCAAGAAGGGTCTACCAAGGATAATCGACATGTTGTCGTCCTCGGGCATCTCAAGTATAACAAAGTCAATCAAAATAGTAACATTAGCAACAACAACGGGCACATCCTCACAGATGCCGATAGGTATGGCAGTTGATTTGTCAGCCATTTGCAAAGATATTTCAGTAGGTGTGAGTTTATTCAAGTCAAGTCTTTTATATAAAGAGAAAGGCATAACATTAACACCAGCTCCTAAATCACATAAAGCAGTTTTCACATAAGTCTTTTTGATAGAGCAAGGTATAGTTGGTATCCCCGGATCTCCAAGTTTTTTAGGTACTCCATCTTTAAAAGTATAATTAGCAAGCATAGTGGAGATTTCAGATTCCGGTATTTTTCTCTTATTGGTGATGATGTCTTTCATGTACTTTGCATAAGGAGGCATTTTAAGGATATCAGTCAAGCGGGTACGCAAAAGACTGGCCTCAGCATTTCAGCAAATCATTCAAATTCTTCTTCATCATCTTTCTTTTTTATTGACTTGGGTGGAAAAGGAAGAGGTTTTTGAACCCACGGTTCTCTTTCCTTACCATGTTTTCTAGCAATAAAGTCTCCTTTGTCATATCGTGTATTCTTAGGTTGTGGGTTATCAAGATCAACTGGAGGTTCTATCTCAACATCATTATCTGGTTCTTTTTCATTATTTGGTTGAGTATCTTCATGGACATTAGAATTATCTTTTTCATCATCACTAGGTGAATGTTCATTAGCAGATTGAGTTTCAGCATCAGATATAGAAACATCGATCATTATCATGAGGTTTTTCTACTTCAGGTTCACTAGGGACATGCAAAGTCCTATCATTTTTCTCTTTCTTCTTCTTTCTGGAAGAACTAGGTGCAGTGGTGTTGTTCCTTTGTGAATCATGTTCAATTCTTTTTGGGTGTCCCTCAGGATAAAGTGGTTCCTGAGTCATTTTACCTCCTCTAGTTGCAACTCTAACAACAAAGTCATGTATATTATTATTCATTTCATCAAGCAACTCTCTTTGAGATTTAGCAACTTGTTCTAACTTGGTTTGAACCATAGAAGCATGCTTTCCCACACCTCTAACATCATTTGAGATTCTAAATAACAAGTCACTCAAGCGAGCAGTCATATCATAATTGTATTTCAATTGTTTCATAACATTTGCATTGAAGTGATCTTGTTTTCTAATGTAATTTTAAAACTCATAAAGGCATTGGATAGGGTGCATATTGTGAGGATTGTCATTATCATTGAACTTCATTAGATAATTTACCTCTACCACCTTAGGCAGTGGTGGTGTATTAAGCCCATGTATTTCTTCAATAGGAGGTACAATTTTAACATCCTTAGCTTTAATACCTTTTTCCTTCATAGATTTATTTGCCTCTTGCATATCTTCAGGACTGAGATATAATATACCCCTCTTCTTCGGAGTGGGTTTAGGCGGTGGTTCAGGAAGAGTCCAATCATCATAATTTTTCAATATGTTATTCAATAATTCTTCAGCTTGCCCAATAGTTCATTCCCTGAAAACACAAACAACACAACTATCTAGGAAGTCCCTAGAAGCATCAGTTAGTCCATTATAGAAGATATCAAGTATTTCATTTTTCTGAAGAGGATGATCAGGGAAAGCATTAAGTAACTGGCAAAGCCTCCCCCAAGCTTGTGGGAGACTCTCTTCTTTAGTTTGCACAAAGTTAAATATTTCTTGTAAGGCAGCTTGTTTCTTATGAGCAGGAAACTATTTTTCAGAGAAGTAATAAATCATATTGTGGGGACTATGCACACAACTAGGAGCAAGAGTATTGTACAAAGCTTTAGCATCACCCTTTAATGAGAACGGAAATAATTTGAGAATATAGTAATAGCGAGTTTTCTCATCATGAGTAAAAAGGGTGGCTATGTCATTCAACTTAGTAAGATGTGCCACAACAGTTTCAGTTTCATAACCATGGAAAGGATCAGATTCAACCAAAGTAATTAACTCTGGGTCGACAGAGAATTCATAATCCTTATCATCAATAAAGATAGGTGAGGTAGAAAACTTAGGATCATATTGCATTCTAGCATTCAAAGACTTTTCTTTATACTTGCATAATAATTTCTCTAGACCATCTCTATCCTTACAAGAAATAATATCTCTAGTTGTCTCCTCATTCATAACATAACCTTCCGGTACCTTAGGCAATTCATATCTAGGAAGGCTAGTTCTAGCAGGTGTTTCAGGAGTTTCATTTTCAAGCTCATCATCAGATTCAACAACATCATGTTGTATTACTCTAGCAACTTGTTCATCAAGAAAGTCACCAATTGGCACATCACCATCATCAAGCAAGGTACTAGCATCATCATAAGCATCATTCATAGTAGAAGTAGCATCATCAATAGCTTGCGACATATCAGGATTAATAGCATTTGGTGGTGTTGCAAGTTTACTTATAATAGAAGGTGAATCTAAAGAAGAACTGGATGGCAGTTCCTTACCTCCCCTCGTCTTAGAGGGATAACTCTTACTCTTAGCATCCTTGAGATTCTTCATAGTGATAATTGATAATAATCCCAAGTGACTCAACAAATATAGCTATGCTCCCCAGCAACGGCGCCAGAAAAAGGTCTTGATAACCCACAAGTATAGGGGATCGCAATAGTTTTCGAGGGTAGAGTATTCAACCCAAATTTATAGATTCGACACAAGGGGAGCCAAAGAATATTTGTAAGTATTAGCAGCTAAGTTGTCAGTTCAACCACACCTGGATATTAATTATCTGCATCAAACTGACCAGTAGCAAGGCAGTATGATAGTTTTGATAATAGTAGCAGCAACAACGGTAACGATAACAATGATAACAATATTTTTGTAGCAAGTGCAATAGTAACGATAGCAATAGTAACTTAGCAAGAACAATGTAGGATAAATTCGTAGGCATTGGATCGGTAGTTTGTTGGATGATATTCATCATGTGACGGTTATAACCTAGGGCGATACAACACTAGCTCTAGTTCATAAATATAATGTAGGCATGTATTCCGTAAATAGTCATACGTGCTTATGGAAAGAACTTGCATGCCATCTTTTGTCCTACCCTCCCATGGCAGCGGGGTCCAATTGGAAACTAAGGGACATTAAGGCCTCCTTTTAATAGAGAATTGGAACAAAGCATTAACACACACGGTGAATACATGAACTCCTCAAACTACGGTCATCACCGAGAGTGGTCCCGACTATTGTCACTCCGGGGTTGCCGTATCATAACACGTAGTAGGTGAATATAACTTGCAAGATCGTATCTAGAACATGGATGTAATGGTGATAACATAAACGGTTCATATCTGAATTCATGGCACCCGGGCCCAAAGTGACAAGCATTAAGCATGGCAAAGTCATAGCAACATCAATCTCAGAACATAATGGATACTAGGGATCATGCCCTAACAAAACTAACTCGATTACATGATGAATCTCATCCAACTCCTCACCGACCAGCGAGCCTATGAAGGAATTACTCACTCCCAATGGGGAGCATCACGGAACTGGCGATGGAGCAGGGTTGGTGATGACGAAGAACGAAGATCCCCCTCTCCGAAGCCCCAAACTGACTCCAAATCTGGCCTCCTGATTAAGAACAGCAGGTGACGGCGGCTCCATCTCATGAATCGCAATAATTCTTTCTCCCTGATTTTTTTTCTGGAAAAATAGTATTTTATAGCGTTGGTTTCAGGGTCAGCGGGGCCACCAGGTGGGTACAACCCACCTGGGCGCGCCTGGGAGGGCAGGCGCGCCCTGGTGGGTTGTGCCCACCCAGGTGCTTCCCTTCGGTTACTCTTGGCTCCAAAAATTCTCTTTTATAGTATAAAGAATCCTAGCAAAGTTTAGTTCCATTCCGAGAACTTTCATTTCTGCACAAAAACAACACCATGGTAGGTTGGCTGAAAACAGCGTCAGTCCGGGGTTAGTTTCATTCAAATCATGCAAATTAGAGTCCAACACAAGAGAAAAGCGTTAGGAAAAGTTGATACGTTGGAGACGTATCAAGGCCCGGGGGGCTCACGAGGATCTGTTGCCATCTCCTTCAGGATCGCCTAATGCCCGGCCTCATGAGCCTCCAGGACTTCCCGCATGTGGCGATGGTGCACGACTGCCCTATTCAGCAAGCTGAAAGGCATGTGAATGTAGCTGTGAGGGGGGCCCTCGCACCGGCCAACGTGGGACGACCATAAGCGCTCGTAAGACGCGACTCTGTTGAGCCCTGGGATGTTGATGCAGACGTCCAGTTCGCTGCCCTCGTCAGGGGCAGCGACTGCGCTGGGGGGTGGGCGACGACGCTTGTCACCCATGGGTTGCACCTCCTGAAGCTCCTTGGTTGCCTTGGTGATGAACTCCTGAGCGCCTAGCGCCTCACGCCCTGCGCCATCCTCGTGGAGCGAGCGTTGAAACACGCCTCCACATGGTTCCCAAGCGCCTCCCTCGTGATGCTGGCCAGGTCTGAGGCCCTCCAGAGGAGAGCCCCCAAGCCCAGCCTGAGAGGGGCACTGGGTGCGCCTTCCTATGCGAGAGGGGGAGACGCCCCGCCAGTGGGCGCAGGTCCTGAGGCAGGGCCACCGGCTGCTCCATCCTCCCGAGATCCTTGGTGGAGTAGCTACTTCTTCTTCTTGGGAATGGCCTCAGGAGGATAGACAACACCCTCATCATCTGGGTCCTCGACAGCCGCAGTCTGGTAGGCGCGCTCGAGGGAGCACACTGCGTCCTTCTCGTCGCAGGAGACCGTGATGATGCCGCCAGTTCCTGGCATCTTGACGACATTGTAGCCATGCCGAGTCACGGCCATGAACTTGGCCAGGCCGGGTACCCGAGGATGGCGTTGTACAGGAGGCGAATGTGGGCGACGTCGAAGTCGATGAGCTCGGTGTGGTAGTTGTCGCACTTGCCGAAGGTGACAGGGAGGCAGATCCGCCCTATCGGGGTGGTGGAGACGTCGGTCACTCCTGAGAAGGGCTTGGTAGGCTGGAGCTAGTCATACGACACCTGGAGCCTGTCGAACATCTCGATGGAGAGCACATTGAGCCCCGCACCGCCATCGATGAGTGTCTTGGTGACGAGGACATTGCTGATGGTAGGCGAGCAGAGCATCGGGAGGGCGCCGACAGTAGCCCGCACTAGAGCTAGTCGGGAGAGTCGAAGGTGATGGCTTACTCGGACCACCTGAGCGGACGCGTCGCCTCGAGCTTGGGGAGGGCCGCGTTCACCTCGCGAGTGAACTGCTTGAAGATGCAATGGGAGGCTGGGGCCTGAGCATCGCCCAGGATGCAAGCAATGGCACGAGGCTCTTGGAAGCCCCCATCCCCCTCATCCTGGTGGTGGTTGTCATTCCTTCTTGGCGGCAGCGGCAGCGGAGGAAGGTCAGCGTTGCCCTGATGACGGTCCTCGCGAGGCTGATTTCTCAATGGGTACCAATGAGAACCTCATCGCTAAACAGCTACACCTGGAAGCTATGACCAACATGCTAGGCCGGTCTCACAGCCTTGCTCAGCAGCTTGCGCAGTAGTTCCCGCGCAAGGCTAACCTTTCTTGAACTATCTTGGAAGTGGTCCCGGTTCAGTTTTATTTTGTTACGCTGCAATGGTGCCCAGTTTTTGTAATTTGCTTCTTCGTTGCGCTTTATGATCACTGGTGGCATACTTCGATGCCCAGTGGATGTAATATACCATAAACCCTTTATTGTATAGTGTAGGTTTATTCTTAGTTACTATGTCGTAATTTCTTTATTGTATAGAGTAGGTTTGTTCTTAATTCCTACTAGATACTGCTATCATTCGCTATCTGAAAAAATCTGATGTAGTCGACCGGGACGAAACATTCGCCTCTAACGGGCTTGGTTTTTAGCGGGCTACAATTGGGCCGGCCTGCTTCTTTCTTGGGCTGAATGATTGGGGCCTTCACACTTTGCACCAGGCCCACAACTTACACCGGCCTATATTTTAGTTGGGCCTTTTGTGGACCCAGTGCTTAGTTAGGCCCAGGTAGCGTTGGGCCATTAACAGGCTGAACATTCTACTGGCCTGTTATGGCCCAGATGAAACCATGAGCCTTTAGCAGGCCGAAATGCATGTTTGGCCTCAATTTTCACTAGTCGTCGACGGGCCTTCAACAAGCTGAAATGTAGACCGGGCCTTTTTGGGCCAGTTATATCACGGGCCGTTACCAGGCCAAAACATATCTTGGGCCTTAGTTGGCCCACTGATATCATGGGCCTTTAAGAGGCCGAAAGCTTAGTACATGTTGGGGATCATTGCAGAAATTAAAAAAATTCTACGCATCACCAAGATCAATCTATGGAGATACTAGCAACAAGAGAGAGAGGAGTGTATCTTCATACCCTTGAAGATCGCGAAACAAAAGCGTTACAAGAACGCGGATGAGGGAGTCGTACTCGCAATGATTCAGATCGCGGTTGATTTCGATCTAAGCGCCGAACAACGATGCCTCCGCGTTCAACACACGTACAGCCTGGGGACGTCTCCTCCTTATTGATCCAGCAAGGGGGAAAGAGAAGTTGGGGAAGAACTCCGGCAGCACGACGATGTGGTGGTGGAGCTTGCAGTTCTGCGGCAGGGCTTCACCAAGCTCAACGGAGGAGGAGGAGGTGTTGGGAGAGGGAGGGCTGCGCCTCGAAAGTGGTGTTGCTGCCCTCCCTCCACCCCTCTATTTATAAGGTGAAGTGGGAAGGGGGCCGGCCCCTCTAGATGAGATCTAGAGGGGGGCGGCGGCCAAGGGGAGGGGGCTTGCCCCCCAAGCCAAGGGGGCGCCCCCTTTAGGGTTCTCCCCCAAAACCTAGGCGCATGGGCCATAGGGGGTGGCGCCCAGCCCACTTAGGGGCTGGTTCCCTTCCACATACAGCCCATAGGACCCTCTGGGGCAGGTGGACCCTCCCAGTGGACCCCCGGAACCCCTTCGGTGGTCCCGGTATAATACCGATAAATCCCCGAACACTTCCGGTGACCGTATGATGACTTCCCATATATAAATCTTCACCTCCGGACCATTCCGTAAATTCTCATGATGTTCGGGATCTCATCCGGGACTCCGAACAACATTGGGTAACTTCATACTATTTCCCATAACAACTCTAGCGTCACCGAACCTTAAGTGTGTAGACCCTACGGGTTCGGAAATCATGCAGACATGACCGAGACATCTCTCTGGCCAATAACCAACAGCGGGATCGAGATACCCATGTTGGCTCCCACATGTTCCACGATGATCTCATTGGATGAACCACGATGTCGGGGATTCGATCAATCCCGTATACAATTCCCTTTGTCTATCGGTATGATACTTGCCCGAGATTCGATCATCGGTATCTCTATACCTTGTTCAATCTCGTTACCGGCAAGTCTCTTTACTCGTTCCGTAACACATCATCCCGTGATCAACTTCTTGATCACATTGAGCTCATTTTTATGATGTCTTACCGAGTGGGCCCAGAGATACCTCTCCGTCACACGGAGTGACAAATCCCAGTCTCGATTTGTGCCAACTCAACAAACACTTTCGGAGATACCTGTAGTGTGCCTTTATAGCCACCCAGTTACGTTGTGACGTTTGGCACACCCAAAGCATTCCTACGGTATCCGGGAGTTGCATAATTTCATGGTCCAAGGAAATGATACTTGACATTAGAAAATCTTTATCAGATGAACTACACGATCTTGTGCTATGCTTAGGATTGGGTCTTGTCCATCACATCATTCTCCCAATGATGTGATCCCGTTATCAACGACATCCAATGTCCATGGTCAGGAAACCATAACCATCTATTGATCAATGAGCTAGTCAACTAGAGGCTCACTAGGGACATGTTGTGGTCTATGTATTCACACATGTATTACGATTTCCGGATAACACAATTATAGCATGAACAATATACATTTATCATGAACAAGGAAATATAATAATAACCATTTTATTATTACCTCTAGGGCATATTGCCAACACTCTCCCATTTGCACTAGAGTCAATAATCTAGTTACAATGTGATGAATCGAACACCCATAGAGTTCTGGTGTTGATCATGTTTTGCTCGTGGAAGAGGTTTAGTCAACGGATCTGCGACATTCAGGTCCGTATGCACTTTACAAATATCTATGTCTCCATCTTGAACAATTTCATGAATGGAGTTGAAGCGACGCTTGATATGTCTGGTCTTCTTGTGAAACCTGGGCTCCTTGGCCAAGGCAATAGCTCCAGTGTTGTCACAGAAGAGAGCCATTGGGCCCGACGCATTGGGAATAACTCCTGGGTCGGTAATGAACTCCTTCATCCAGATTGCTTCATGTGTTGCCTCCGAGGCTGCCATGTACTCCGCTTCACATGTAGATCCCACCACGACGTTTTGCTTGCAACTACACCAGCTGACTGCCCCACCATTCAAAATATACACGTATCCGGTTTGTGACTTGGAGTCATCCAGATCTGTGTCAAAGCTAGCATCGATGTAACCCTTTACGACGAGCTCTTCGTCACCTCCATAAATGAGAAACATATCCTTAGTCCTTTTCAGGTACTTTAGGATATTCTTGACCGCTGTCCGGTGTTCCATGCCGGGATTACTTTGGTACCTTCCTACCAAACTTACGACAAGGTTTACATCAGGTCTGGTACACAACATGGCATACATAATAGACCCTATGGCCGAGGCATAGGGGATGACACTCATCTTTTCTCTATCTTCTGCTGTGGTCGGGCATTGAGCCATGCTCAATCTCACACCTTGCAATACAGGCAAGAACCCCTTCTTGGACTGATCCATATTGAACTTCCTCAATATCTTGTCAAGGTACGTGCTTTGTGAAAGAAAAATGAGGCGTCTCGATCTATCTCTATAGATCTTGATGCCTAATATATAAGCAGCTTCTCCAAGGTCCTTCATTGAAAAACACTTATTCAAGTAGGCCTTTATGCTTTCCAAGAGTTCTATATCATTTCCCATCAATAGTATGTCATCCACATATAATATGAGAAATGCTACATAGCTCCCACTCACTTTCTTGTAAACACAGGTTTCTCCATAAATCTACGTAAACCCAAACGCTTTGATCATCTCATCAAAGCGAATGTTCCAACTCCGAGATGCTTGCACCAGCCCATAGATTGAGCGCTGGAGCTTGCATACCTTGTCAACATTCTTAGGATCGACAAAACCTTCTGGCTGCATCATATACAATTCTTCCTTAAGGAAAGCATTAAGGAATGCCGTTTTGACGTCCATTTGCCATATCTCATAATCATAGAATGCGACAATTGCTAACATAATTCGGACGGACTTTAGCTTCGCTACCGATGAGAAGGTCTCATCGTAGTCAACCCCTTGAACTTGTCGATAACCCTTAGCGACAAGCCGAGCTTTATAGATGGTCACATTGCCATCCGCGTCCATCTTCTTCTTAAAGATCCATTTATTTTCTATGGCTCGACGATCATCGGGCAAGTCTATCAAAGTACATACTTTGTTTTCATACATGGATCCTATCTCGGATTTCATGGCTTCAAGCCATTTGTTGGAATCTGGGCCTGCCATCGCTTCTTCATAGTTCGAAGGTTCACCATTGTCAAACAACATTATTTCTATGACAGGGCTGACATACCATTTTGGTGTGGAACGTGTCCTTGTGGACCTACGAAGTTCAGTAGTAACTTGATCCGAAGTTCCTTGATCATCATCATTAACTTCCTCTCTAGTCGGTGCAGGCACCACAGAAAAATTTTCTTGAGCTGCGCTACTTTCCGGTTCAAGAGGCAGTACTTCATCAAGTTCTACTTTCCTCCCACTTACTTCTTTTGAGAGAAACTCTTTCTCTAGAAAGGATCCATTCTTGGCAACAAAGATCTTGCCTTCGGATCTGAGGTAGAAGGTATACCCAATAGTTTCCTTAGGGTATCCTATGAAGACGCATTTTTCCGACTTGGGTTCGAGCTTTTCAGGTTGAAGTTTCTTGACATAAGCATCGCATCCCCAAACTTTCAGAAACGATAGCTTAGGTTTCTTTCCAAACCATAATTCATACAGTGTCGACTCAACGGATTTCGACGGAGCCCTATTTAAAGTGAATGCGGCAGTCTCTAAAGCATAACCCCAAAATGATAGCGGTAGATCGGTAAGAACATCATAGATCGCACCATATCTAATAGAGTGCGATTATGACGTTCGGACACACCATTATGCTGAGGTGTTCCAGGCGGCGTGAGTTGTGAAACAATTCCACATTTCCTTAAGTGTGTGCCAAATTCGTGACTCAAATATTCTCCCCCATGATCTGATCGTAAGAACTTTATTTTCCTGTCACGTTGATTCTCAACCTCATTCTGAGATTCCTTGAACTTTTCAAAGGTCTTAGACTTGTGTTTCATTAAGTAGACATACCCATATCTACTCAAGTCATCAGTGAGCGTGAGAACATAACGATAGCCACCGCGAGCCTCAACGCTCATTGGACCGCACACATCAGTATGTATGATTTCCAATAAGTTGGTTGCTCGCTCCATTGTTCCGGAGAACGGAGTCTTGGTCATTTTGCCCATGAGGCATGGCTCACACGTGTCAAATGATTCATAATAAAGAGACTCCAAAAGTCCATCTGCATGTAGTTTCTTCATGCGTTTGACACCAATGTGACCAAGGCGGCAGTGCCAAAAGTATGTGGGACTATCATTATCAACCTTACACTTCTTGGTATTCACACTATGAACATGTGTAACATCACGTTAGAGATTAAACAAGAATAAACCATTGACCAGCGGGGCATGATCATAAAACATATCTCTCATATAAATGGAACAACCATTATTCTCGGATTTAAATGAGTAGCCATCTCGCATTAAACGAGATCCAGATACAATGTTCATGCCCAAAGCTGGCACTAAATAACAATTATTGAGGTTTAAAGCTAATCCCGTAGGTAAATGTAGAGGCAGCGCGCTGACGGCGATCACATCGACCTTGGAACCATTCCCGACGCGCATCGTCACCTCGTCCTTCACCGGTCTTCGCTTATTCCGCAGCTCCTATTTTGAGTTACAAATATGAGCAACCGCACCGGTATCAAATACCCAGGAGCTACTACGAGTGCTGGTAAGGTACACATCAATAACATGTATATCGCATATACCTTTGGTATTGCCGGCCTTCTTATTCACTAAGTACTTGGGGCAGCTCCGCTTCCAGTGACCATTTCCCTTGCAATAAAAGCACTCAGTCTCAGGCTTGGGTCCATGCTTTGGCTTCTTCCCGGCAGCTTGCTTACCGGGCACGGCAACTCCCTTGTCGTCCTTCTTGAAGTTCTTCTTACCCTTGCCTTTCTTGAAACTAGTGGTTTTATTGACCACCAACACTTGATGTTCCTTTTTGATCTCCACCTCTGTTGATTTCAGCATTGAATATACCTCGGGAATGGCTTTCTCCATCCCCTGCATGTTGAAGTTCATCACAAAGCTCTTGTAGCTAGGTGGGAGCGACTGAAGGATTCTGTCAACGACCGCATCATCCGGGAGATTAACTCCCAGCTGAGACAAGCGGTTGTGCAACCCAGACATTTTGAGTATGTGCTCGCTGACATAACTATTCTCCTCCATCTTACAACTGTAGAACTTGTCAGAGACTTCATATCTCTCAACCTGGGCATGAGCTTGGAAAACCATTTTCAGCTCTTGAAACATCTCATATGCTCTGTGCTGCTCAAAACGCTTTTGGAGCCCCGGTTCTAAACTGTAAAGCATGCCGCACTGAACCAGGGAGCAATCATCACTACGCGACTGCTAGGCATTCATAACGTCTTGAGTTGCTGGGAAAACAGGTGCTTCACCTAGCGGTGCTTCAAGGACATATGCTTTCTTGGCAGCTATGAGGATAATCCTCAGGTTACGGACCCAGTCCGTGTAGTTGCTACCATAATCTTTTAGCTTGGTTTTCTCTAGGAACGCGTTGAAGTTGAAGGCAACATTAGCGTGGGCCATTTGATCTACAAGACATATTGCAAAGTTTTAGACTATGTTCATGATAATTAGTTCATCTAATCAGATTATTTAATGAACTCCCACTCAGATTGACATCCCTCTAGTCATCTAAGTGATACATGATCTGAGTCAACTAGGCCGTGTCCGATCATCACGTGAGACGGACTAGTCATCATCGGTGAACATCTTCATGTTGATCGTATCTTCTATACGACTCATGTTCGACCTTACGGTCTTCCGTGTTCCGAGGCCATGCCTGTACATGCTAGGCTCGTCAAGTCAACCTAAGTGTATTGCGTGTGCAAATCTGGCTTACACCCGTTGTATGCGAACGTTAGAACCTATCACAACCGATCATCACGTGGTGCTTCGTAACAACGGACCTTAGCAATGGTGCACAGTTAAGGGGAACACTTTCTTGAAATTATTGCGAGGGATCATCTTATTTATGCTATCGTCGTTCTAAGCAAATAAGATGTAAAACATGATAAACATCACATGCAATCAAATAGTGGCATGATATGGCCAATATCATTCTGCTCCTTTTGATCTCCATCTTCGGGGCGCTATGATCATCATCGTCACCGGCATGACACCATGATCTCCATCATCATGATCTCCATCATCGTGTCTTCATGAAGTTGTCTCGCCAACTAATACTTCTACGACTATGGCTAATGGTTAGCAATAAAGTAAAGTAATTACAAGGCGTTTTCAGTGACACGCAGGTCATAAATAATTTAGACAACTCCTATGGCTCCTGCCGGTTGTCATACTCATCGACATGCAAGTCGTGATTCCTATTACAAGAACATGATCAATCTCATACATCACATATATCATTCATCACATTCTTTTGGCCATATCACATCACATAGCATACCCTGCAAAAACAAGTTAGACGTCCTCTAATTGTTGTTGCATGTTTTTACGTGGCTGCTATGGGTTTCTAGCAAGAACGTTTCTTACCTACGCAAAAACCACAACGTGATATGCCAATTTCTATTTACCCTTCATAAGGACCCTGTTGGGGATATTACTACTGGGCGTAAATCGGCCTATCTGGGCCGGGTTAATTTCGTCAGTAGTTAAGTATGTTAAAGCCCAAGAAGGCAGATCAGGGCTCAAGGCCCATGGTCGGTTTAAGGCCTGTAGCCGTAAACCGACGTTAGTAGTTAACTTGTATTGTGAGTTAGGAATAAGTAGAGACCAAACCGAACACATCTATGAGCCGGTATTGGGACTCTGTAAACCGACGGGAGTCACCCGTGTATATAAGGGGACGACTCGACGGCGGTTCAGGGACAACGGACAACAACTCGAGACATAGGCATAGCTTGTTTGCTCCCTAGTCATCGAAACCCCATCAATTCCATCACAACTAGACGTAGGCTTTTACCTTCATCGAAGGGGCCGAACTAGTATAAACTCTCTTGCGTCCCTGTATCCGCTTTAACCCCTTCAAGCTAACCCGTCGTGATGGCTCCACGACTAAGTCCTTTCTCTAGGACATCTGCCGTGACAATTCCATGACAGTTGGCGCCCACCGTGGGGCTATCGCATGATGGTTTCCGGTTCTTGGAGGGCCGCTTTGAAGGACTCGAGGGCTACGCTGTAGGCCGGATGACTAAGAGTCGTCGCGGCAAGTTCTACATCAACGACGCAGGCTGGGGCCCCGAGGCCGGCTCAATTGAGTACGGGTACCGGGTCCCCTTTGGTGGCATTCACGTTTTCATTGGCAAGATCGGTGAACCGGGCCCTGAGCCGGACATCTGCACCGACCTCGTCGAGACGGCTCAGTGTGCGCGATCCACCGGGTTAAACCGGCCATGAAGCGTGCCTTCGTGGGAGTCATCCATGGAGGAAGTTATGAGGATGGATCGGAATCTCGCGGCGATACCGTCGTTTGTTCCGATGACGAGTCATCGACCGGAGAAACCGAATCTCTTTATCAGCTACAAGACGGCCGGATTGGGGGCTGTTCCGATGGCGACAGTATTCCGGACCCCTCTGATCTGCCCAACCGGGTTGGAATATTCATGACTGGCACACAAGCAGCGCTTCATTCTTCGACCGCTGCGGCAACAACCTCCGGTTCAGCAGCGGCGATGGCTGCCGGGGCAGGAGGCCCTGTGCGCCCGCCGGCTCAAGTTCTATCAGAGCTATTTGATGCATTGGTTGTGCTTATGGCGGAGGCTAATCCGGCGGATCAGGGCGTTCACAACGTCGAGATTGCAAAAGTGAAGGAACAGATCACCCAGGCCAAGGCAGACCTGGCAGCTGAGGACACCAGGATGGCCACGGAGCGAGCCGCTTTAGACGCACAAGCCTACAGGCTCATGTTGGACCAGAGTGCGTCGCAGGAAGTCATGAGGAGGAAGTACCGATCCCGTTTGCCTCCGGTTTTTGAGGCCAGAGACCTTTTCAACACTCCAGGAGTAGGAACCGGCAATCCGCTGGAGGGAAATCGGGCGGAAGCTCCCGGGACCGGTGCACCGGTTCAGCCTCATCAGATGGACCCGCCTCGTCAAAACACCGTTATACCTCAGGCTGTGTTAACACCTCCGGGTCACTACTCCAACCCGATGGACAATCTCGTTGCCGCTACTGCACGGCTGGAGGCCATCCCAATTGAAGGTGATTCGCCGCAGGCAGTAGAGACGCGACGGGTCAAGGAGCTTCTGAGGACAGCTTTGGTCCAACAGGAAGCATACTCGTACAGCCGCGACCGGATCCACTCGACCCCCCGTCCAAGCCGGAGCTATAGCAGGCATATGGATGAACCGGTAATGTCGAGTAACGAACGACGTGGAGCACTCCGTGGCAACAACCCGACGGGTGGTGCTGATAACGCTCAGGAAGTGGTGAACCGGGCCCGAGCGCGCAGGGAGGCCGAGTTAGCCACACAACATCAGGCTCGGCAGCTCACGCCGGTTCGTCCGACCATCTCGATCGAACTTGGTGTTACTTCTAGTTCTTTGGGGGTGCCTTGCCTTATTCCTGCTTTACGCAATGTGCGCCTGCCCAAGGATTTCAAGGGCCCGCACAAGGTACCAAATTACATGGCGGATCAGCCTCCCGAGACATGGGTGGAGAGCTATGAGATGGCCATGGAGATGCTTGATGTGGATGACGCGGCGTGTGCGAAATACTTCACCATTATGCTTGAAGGAACGGCCCGTACTTGGTTAAAAAGATTGCCGGCTAATTCTATCAGTTCATGGGCCCAATTACGAGCCTGGTTTATCAGCAATTTCAAGGATACATGTAAACAGCCTATGTCGATAGTGGACTTAGCTGCATGCGTCCAGGAGGAAGGAGAATCAACGACTCATTGGGTGCACCGGGTTTCACAAGTGTTGCACTCATCAGACCGCATCAACGCTGACACTGCAGTATTAACCCTAGAAGGCAACTGCCGGTTTGGGCCCCTGAAGCTGAAGTTGGGATGGATGAAGCGTCATTGCACTGACATGGGGACCCTCATGGCCACTTTGGTGAAATATGCTGATTCTGATAGTACCAAGGATCCCGAATCTGATGATGACAAGACAGGGAAGGGAAGGAGGAATAGCAACTCCAAAGGTCAGCAGCATCACTGGGCAGGCAATGGTGCTGGAGGCAAGCGTAAAGCGGATGGTAACATGGACTTTGTGGCTAATACCAACGCATAGGGCAATGGCCAGCGACGCAAGGGTAAACCGAAAAATCGTAATGGGGCGCCCAACCCTAACCCAGACCGCCTAAACTATCTGCTAAGCCAGCCTTGTCCAAGACATGGGACGAAGGAGGCGCCAGCAAACCACCTTTGGAAGGATTGTTTTATTATGTAGGAGTTCAAGAATTCTATTAATTTCTGGTATGATCATGAATCTGGCGGTGGCTCAGGATCCGGGCCAGGTTACGATGGAGGAAGTGGTTCAGGATTTAATGGTAATCCGGGCGGACATAAAGGTCAAAATAGTCAGAACAACCAGGGTGGTTACAACCAACAGCAGCAACAGTCAGGTTACCAGAGCAACCCAAAGCAATTGAGCAGTGGGCAGTACCATGTCTTCACTACTAGCTTGGACAAGCGAGACCGGAAGGTTCAGAGGCGGGCGGTCAACTCTGTTGAACCAGCCATACCCCGTTATCTATGTTGGTCTGAACAGCCAATCATATGGAGCAGAGAGGATCACCCTCCCCAGGTTGATAATCCGGGTCAGTTGGCTCTGGTGGTGGCGCCTCAGGTGGGAGGTTACAAGTTCACCAAGGTGCTCATGGATGGAGGTAGCAGCATTAATATCTTGTACTATGAGACCTTCCGTCGTATGGGTCTGACAGACAAAAATCTTAAACCGTCTAATACGGTGTTCCACGGTGTAGTGCCTGGCAGATCAGCATATCCTGTTGGTAAGATAGCTCTGGAAGTGGCCTTTGGGGATGATCATGATTCCAGGTCGGAGACATTGATGTTTGAAGTGGTGAAAATCCAAAGTCCATATCACGCCCTATTTGGGCGACCGGCCTACACAAAGTTTATGGCACGGCCCTGTTATGTGTATTTGCAGCTCAAGATGCCGGGTCACAAGGGGACAATAACGGTTCACAGAAGCCGCAAAATCGCTTTGGAGTGCGAGGAAGGTGATGCGGCCTATGCAGAGTCGGTTTGTGCCACCGACGAGCTGAAGCATTATAAGGACAATGTTGATCCGGCGGACATGACTCCATTAAAGAAGCCAACTACGGAGCATGATCCGGCCCTGAAGTTCAAATCGGCAGCAGAAACTAAGCTTGTTGACTTTGTACATGGCGATTCGTCCAAGCAGTTCAACATCAGTGCTAATTTGGATCCAAAATAGGAAGGCGCGCTCATCGAGTTCATCCGTGAGAATCGGGACATTTTTGCATGGAAGCCCTCTGACATGCCAGGTGTACCGAGGCAACTCGCTGAGCACACCCTTAATGTGGATCCTAAATACAAACCGGTGAAACAGTTCCTCCGCCGGTTTAACGAAGAAAGACGCAAGGCAATTGGAGAAGAGGTAGCCAGGCTCTTAGTAGCTGGTTTTATTGTTGAAGTTTTTCACTCTGAGTGGCTTGCCAATCCGGTGCTGGTCCTTAAGAAAAACGGCACCTGGCGCATGTGTGTGGATTACACAGATCTTAATAAAGCTTGTCCAGCGGATCCTTTTGCCCTCCCCCGTATTGATCAAATTATTGATGCTACGACGGGTTGTGAGCGTTTAAGTTTTTTGGATGCATATTCTGGCTATCATCAGATCAAAATGGCAGTTAAGGACCAGGAGAAAACGGCATTCATAACTCCCTTTGGAGCCTTCTGCTATGTGTCTATGCCCTTTGGGCTCAAGAGTGCCCAGGCAACTTATCAACATTGTGTGCAAAATTGTCTACACAAACAGATTGGCCGTAATGTACACGCCTACGTGGATGATATCGTGGTTAAATCCAGGGAGAAGGAGACTCTGATTGGTGATTTAAAGGAAACTTTTGATAACCTAAGGACATACAAGATGATGCTTAATCCGAACAAATGAGTCTTTGGTGTACCGGCGGGCAAGTTATTAGGCTTCCTGGTGTCCAATAGGGGAATTGAGGCTAATCCAAAGAAGATCACAGCCAACACCTCCCTCGCTAAACAGAAGTGTATCAATGATGTTCAACGCCTGGCAGGCCGGATTGCCGCGTTAAGCCGGTTTATCAGTCGTCTTGGTGAGAAGGCAATCCCTTTGTATCAGATGTTGAAGAAGACGGATCAGTTTGTCTGGAGTTCTGCTGCTGATGAAGCATTTGAGGACTTAAAGAGGCAATTGGCCAATCCGCCTGTGCTCGCCGCTCCCATTGACAAGGAGCCGTTACTGCTATATGTTGCTGCTAATGCCCGGGCGGTCAGCATGGCTATTGTGGTGGAGCGAAAGGAGGCAGGTAAGGAGCATCCGGTTCAACGTCCGGTCTATTATATCAGCGTGGTGCTCATTGAGTCCAACCAAAGGTATCCGCATTGGCAGAAGCTGGTGTATGGAGTTTTTATGGCAAGCCGGAAGCTTAAACAATACTTCCAAGGGCATCCAATTACGGTGGTCAATTCTGCTCCATTGGGGGATATCATCCAGAACCGGGAAGCAACTGGCCGGATTGCCAAGTGGGCTATAGAGCTTGGGCCGCATGATTTGAAGTATGTGCCTCGGACGGCGATTAAGTCTCAAGCACTGGTTGATTTCATCAATGATTGGACGGAAATGCAAGCACCTGAAGAAAAGCCGGATCACACATATTGTACCATCCATTTTGACGGATCCAGGCAATTGGAAGGTTCGGGGGCTGGAGTCGTATTAACTTCCCCACGAGATGATAAGTTTTGTTATGTTCTCCGCTTAATGTTCCCTTGTAGTAACAATGCAGCTGAGTACTTGCTCCATGGTCTTCGGATGGCTAAGGAGATGAATCTAAGTCGAGTTAAGTGCTTCGGTGACTCGGACCTCGTGGCTCAGCAAGTGTCTGGCACTTGGGACTCCAAGGATCCACTCATGGCAGCATATCGTCGTGAGGTGGATATTGTTGCAGGTCATTTCAAAGGCTATCAGGTGGACCACGTGGACCGGCGGGAAAATGAAGCGGCGGACGCTTTAAGCCGGCTGGGCTCTCAGCACAAACCGGTTCCGCCCAATGTTTTTCTGGATGTGCTGCACAACCTGTCGGTCAAGATCCCTGGTGAAGCAGATTTCGCTATTCCTGATCTGGAGGCTCAATTGGTGGCAGCTCTTCATGTTATTCCGGATTGGACGCTTCCCTACCTGGCGTACAAGAACCGGGGCGAGTTACCAGAGGATGAGACTCTGGCCAGACAGATAATCCGGCGATCCAAGTCCATGACTATTATCAATGGCGAGTTGCATCATTGCAGTGTGTCAGGAGTATTTCAATGTTGTGTGTCTCCTGAAGAAGGCCGTGAAATTTTGCGTGAGATCCACGCAGGAGATTGTGGTCACCACGACGGCTCAAAATCTCTGGTGGCTAAAGCGTTTCGCCATGGCTTCTATTGGTTAACTGCTCATGCTAATGCAGAGGATCTGGTCAGACGATGTGCTGGTTCCCAAAAGTTCTCAAGACGTGCTCATGTACCAGCTCAAGAGTTGAGAATGATTCCAATTACTTGGCCGTTTGTGACTTGGGAGCTGGATATGGTTGGGCCTTTCAAAAGGTCCAAAGATAAGAAGACCCACCTCCTGGTGGCGGTTGACAAGTTTACAAAGTGGGTGGAGGCAGAACCTGTTAGCAAGTGTGATGCGGCCATGGCGGTTCAGTTCATTAAAAAAGTGATTTTCCGGTTTGGCTTTCCACACAGTATCATCATAGATAATGGTACCAATTTGTCCAAAGGTGCCATGAAGGAGTTCTGCGAATGGGAGCACATCCGGCTTGACGTTTCATCAGTGGCACACCCACAGTCCAATGGTCAAGAAGAAAGAGCTAATCAAGAGATCTTGAGAGGCATCAAGCCCTGGCTCATGGTTCCTTTGCAGAGAACGCCGGGTTGTTGGGTAGAAGAATTACCATCTGTGTTATGGAGCATCAATACAACACCCAACAGGTCAACAGGATACACACCATTCTTCATGGTTTATGGAGCGGAGGCGGTTCTCCCCAGTGATATCCGTCATGATTCACCTCGTGTGACGGCTTATATTGAAGCGGACAACGAGATAGCACGGCAAGATGCCTTGGACCGGTTGGATGAAGAGCATGACATAGCAGCCGTCCGATCGGCGATTTACCAACAGGATCTTCGTCGTTATCACAGTCGCCGAGTCAGAACCAGAACCTTCCAGGAAGGGGATTTGGTGCTTCGGCTCATCCAAGATCAGACTGATATGCATAAGTTATCCCCACCTGGGGAGGGGACTTTCGTGGTCAGCAAGAATCTGCACAACGGGTCATACTATCTAATCGATATTCGAGAGAATAAGGGCTCACGTACATCAGAGGAGGAGACCAACAGGCCATGGAACATAGCTCATCTTCGGCCTTATTATACCTGAGCCATTGGTTCTACTTATGTACATATTACAATGATGTATATATTATGATTAAATATAATAAACCGGAACCTCAGCTAAAGCGGGGCATCTGTTCTTTTACATCATGTGTGGTTACACGGAGTTGTTCTAAAGCGGCCTCCGGTTTACCCCTTGAGTTCGCTTTTTAAAAGCGTCATGTTATATCACTTGGAGGTTTGGTCGTGTCCGAACCAATACCATACCTCTTGATAGGAGAGAGCCACCAGATCACTTGGGGACTTGGTCACGTCTGAACCAGTCATGCCTCTTGATCGGCCTAAAGCCACAGAATCACTTGGGGGCTTGGTCGAACCCGAACCATCGCCATGCCACTTGGTCGGCATAAATGCCACGGTTTCATTTGGGGACCTGGCTGACTAGAACCATAGTTACACCTAACGGGAGCTTGGTCGTGTTCGGCCATGGTAACGCCATTTGATCAGCTCAAATAAACCTTTTTTGCAAATGGTTTTGTCATTGCTTTTGCTTCACACTTTTCTTTGCAAGATACTTTTTTTTCTTTTTTATTGCGTTTCTTTTTTAAACCGACAAAGTTTTGAACCAATCAATTGACGGAACACAGTTCACGTCAATCCGGAGACTATTTGCCCGGTTTGATCCTTGTTGTTAACATCCTCTTATGGAGTAACACGGTGTTTATTATAACCCAGCACGGTTTACATGGTAAACCAGCATCATATATATACAGGAGCTGTTATCTCCTCCAACAGTGTGGGTTTCCAAAACTCCGCTTCAAGATTGGCCAAGCCAACTTCACGCTCAACGATGGCAGGTATTATGTATCTCAAAAATTTGGTCATATACTTAAATTTTTTAGATGTTTTGACTTCATATATGCAGACACCATATTCCGCCTGACGGTACAACCGCGGTGGCACTGGAAGAGTTTCTTATTGCAGAAAGTGCTTTGGAAAGTTCATCACCATAGGAAGAACAAATTATGCATGAAGGCATATCAACATCAAAAGTATCAACTAGCCTATTACAAAGCAACACGGTGCCCATAATAATATCATTATTTTTCGCAAAGGAGAGGCAGTTTTAAAACCGGCTTCTGGTTCAAGCTTGGTCACCAGCCTGGCCAGATGGTTGTGGGTCATCCTGCGCCGCTTCAGCCTCCGTTTCTCTACCCAGTGGCTGGAAATCAACAGTTGTCCAGTCGATTCCCATTAATGCTTGAAAAACAACTTCATCATGGATCAGCAATGACGGGTCAATATCGGGAGCGTAAGTATGCTTACGGATTGGAGGGATCAGATTTTCCGATTCATGGATTGGTGCAGCTATTCGCTTGTTCTGATTATCATATTGGGCTTGATAATGAGACAAGTCTGCTTCTTCAGCCAATTGACAAGCTAGCGGACGTACCTCCCGGTTTATTGCTCACAGATCTGCTTCACCAAACTCCGATCCGTCTTCCTTCAAGCTGGGATAGCCCTGAGCCGCTTCAATAGGATCAAAATCCGGCACCCAGGCTTTTGCCCGGATTAAGGCATTGATCGCGCCGGTTCGAGCAGCAGATTTCTTCAGCTCTTCAACCCGGGCAGGAAGCACCGACAGTTTCATCAGAGTGTCTTGAATCAAAGTGGGCACCGGTTTGTTATGGGATGCGGTACAAATGATCCGCTGGGCACCAGTATACAATTGTTGAACCAATGTATAGGCGGCTTTAAGTTTCTTCCGCACATCTGACCCCAAGTGACCAATGCGTGTCCCTGAAATACCATAAAGGGTTAATAAACCGGCAATTCTGTAAGAAGGCAGAGCCAATTCAGAAGTCAAACTGACTAACCAAAGATAGCAGTAGTCATGGCATGCACACGCCGCTTTATGCTGGTCAGTTCATCCGCCACTGGTTTTAGTGCAGCCTCGGCATCCTCTGCTCGTTTGATTAAAGCAGACTTTTCAGTGCCCCAATCCGCCCGCTTCTTCTTGAAGCTCTCCTTAAGCTGTTCCATGGCGCTTAAAGCGTTGGTTAATTCCTCTTTTTCTTTGGAGGTTTCAGCTTGTTGGGTTTTCAGGTTTTCTTGGAGATCGGGGACTTGGCTTTCTTTCGTCTTCAGCTCCGCCTGCAGGCAGATAGTTATATACTTCAATAAAACGGGACAAGGATTGAAGTACCAACCACATAACAAGTTATGCACTTAGCACTTGGGGGCTAATGCATATTCGATCTTCATCTTTCAATTGCTTGCAAAGTCCCAAGATCAATACAAGTATTCAACTTGGCACTTGGGGGCTAATGGCTATTTGCTCGTCTATATATTCTGATGCGGCAATCTCAATTGCTTAAAGTACCGGTTTAACTACGCTAAGTTGAACCGGCCCTTGGGGGCTACATCGGCGAATTTCAAAATATTAAGCTTAATATTAGTAAGTCCCGGTTTGAAAGAGGATTACAAACCGGCCCTTGGGGGCTAGGAGAGTCAGCAAGCATTGAAGCATACAAGCAGGAAAGAGCATATGGAAGTTACCTCGTATTTATCCTTCATCATATTAACCAGGCCGGCTTCATAGTCACGGCTGGTATACAGCCGGTTCAGGTAGCCGGAATGGAGATCTTGGGCATTCAGAGCAGCGTAGGTTGCCATATCAGCATTCCACTTGCCTTTACCAAAGGCAGCAAATTCTTCCTTAGCAGAATGTTTGGACAAAGCAACAGGATTGCTTGGCTCGGTATGGCCAGTGCCAGTAATGACAACCTCATCCTCCTGAGTATCGCCGGTTTGCACTGGGGCTGTTGGCTGGTCAGTAGGTTTTGCTGGACCGGTGGATCTCTCAATCCGGATGGAGCCTGTGGGCTGATTGACAGGACCTGAGGCATCAGTAGGTCTCTCTTCAGCAATAAGATCGTCGTCTTGCTGCGGTGGATCGTTGGGTATATCCTCAGGAATAGCCGCTTCAAGATCAGGTGTCTTTCCTGGCTCAAGAACAGCATCTTCTTCGGCCGCTTTGTCCAGGCGGGCCTTCTTGCTTGGCCTAGGTTTGTCCCTGAAAAGAATAACAAAATCAAATACAGCATATGTTCCAAGGTGATGTGCTGCAAATATCATAATAAGTATAGCTTACCCAAGCACCGTTTTGAGCGGTGGCAGCTGAGTAGCCGATGACTCGCCAGAAGATGAGTGGGAAGTAACCTGGTAATCGCAGTCAGATGGATTAAGAGGTTGACGAAAGCAGCCCGCTTTAGGACAATCACTGACAAGCAAATTAGAGACCTCTAAATGGTGTTTCCGAACCGGACTGTTCGGTAAACCAGCGGAGGTAACTACCTGGCCGCTGTGCCGGGTTGTGCGACGAGCTTCGTGCTGTTGGGTCTTCATAAGAAATTTGGGATCCAAATAAGCAAGAGGATGAGAAAATTTTACTTTCTGGTTTGCCTGACGGATTTTTAGCGAAGGCAAAGGTTCTGAATCGGAAGAGAGAATAATTACCTCTGCAGCATCAGCGTGGCTGGCTTCGGCATCATCCTGACAAATATCATCATCAATAAGACGCATGAAAAGTAAGCCAAGTGAGTCAAGCTCTACCTCAAGGTCCGGATTATCCGCATTATCATCAGGGGCCGGATTAGAAGATGCAGTAGTTCTTTTCCTGTGGGCAGTCTTCTTTACAGCTTTAGTCTTTTGCCGGGTTGCTCTTTCCGGTTTGTCTGGTTTTTCTGGTTTCTCCTGCGGCAATTTCTTGCTCCAAAACGGATCATTGCCCTGATTACACAGACACTGATATTAAACAATGACCAGATATGTCAATAACAGATTCAGCAAAAGGAAAAATCAAGGTCTTACAGTTGGCGGTTTGTTGGTGGCACAGAAGGGAAGCAGGCCGTTTTTAGCACAGATATGTTCCAGTTCATTCAGCATCTTATTCACAGCCTCTGTAATTTCTTCATCGGTGAGCTGGATTTTGGAATGTCACAGTGGGTCATCAACACTGCCAGTATACTCGCACATCAAATCGGAGCGCTGACTAAGGGGCAGTATGCTCCATGATATCCAACAGCGAGCGAGATCAACCCCTGTCAAACCGTTGGCCATAAAGGCTCTGAGCTTTGACAGTTGAGGAGCATATTTGCTTCTCTCCTGGGCAGTCAATCTTTGCGGAAAAGGATGTGTATTGCTGAGCCGCTCCGGACGAAAGCCAGGCAAGGGATTCTCACCAGCAGGGGAGGTGTCTTTGCAATAGAACCATGTCTGATTCCACTCTTTGGGGTGGCTGTGCAGTTTGGCGTGAGGGTATGTGACCTCTTTCATTTTCTGGATCGCCACGCCACCCAACTCCGTATTGGAGCCGTCAGTAAATTCAGTACGGCGGTTTAGATGGAAAAGGTCTCTGAACAATTCCACTGTGGGCTCCTCTTGAAAGAACGCCTCACAGAGCACTTGGAAGTGACACATATTTGTAACAGAATTGGGGCCAATGTCTTGTGGATAGAGTTGGAAATTGGCCAAAACATCCCGGTAAAATTTAGAACCGGGCAGCTTAAAGCCCCGAGCTAAGTGGTCTACGAAAACAACAACCTCTCCTTCTTGAGGAGTGGGAGGGCATTCTTTGCCAGGAGCCCTCCAATGGATGGTATCTTTGCTGCCTAAAGCGCCGATCAGGACTAGATCATCCAGCTGAGCCTCTGTGACGCGAGAAGGAACCCAATTGCAGTCATATACTTGCTTGGCCATGATGGAATCTACAAGGTAGAAGATCCCGGTTCAAAAATGCATTTGATCAAGGTACATTGGTATGTGCAATGTTAAACCGGAGACAAAACTATCTGAACCGGAGTTTTATGAAGCAACAACATCTGGCAGTTCAACAAGGGGACTAATGGTGTATACCGGTTTAGCAATTTTTTTCTACAAGGTTAAACCGCCTGGTTTAAACATTGAAGCAGATGAGTAAGTTTATAGAAACAGATTTCGTAAGGTTTCTCTATAGTGATGGATCTGAAGCAAGTTCAGAAAAAAGATAAATATTTAGAGGTCCAAAAGGAGCAGTACCGAATCAATGAGCAAGACATACATACAGATCTATGGTTTTGAGATGTGTAAGTGAAGGCGAAGGGTAAACAACTACCATTGCACAGAATAAAGATTTGCGGAGTCATCTAAAAAATCTATCATATGAGCAAGAGGCAGACGATGAACACTGAAGAACTGTGAAACCCTAGGTCAGATCTGCGGGGGAAAGGATAGAAGATTTACCAGAGCTGAGGAAGACGCGGAAGGTTGCTGCGATGCTCTAGTGCGCCCAGGTTGATGCAGCGGCCAAGGTCGAGGCAGAGGTCGACGGCGGCGACGGAGCTCCGAGGCTGGCGACGCGAGGAAGACGAAGAAGAAAGGCACGAAGGGGAGAAAAGAAATGACCCTTCGGTCCAATTTATAAGGCGAAAGAACAGGTGTCGGGCGCGACAATCAAGGGGCCACGAAACGGAGCTGTCGCCTCGATTTCCGTAGATCTATTAAACAAAGAAGCATAATGGATAGCTTCGTTATGACAGGTGATGCCACTCCGGTTTACAGCAATCAGAGAAGATGACATCATGGCGATTTACCAATTTATGAGAAGATGTTGAAGATGAAGCTTTTGTTAAAGGATTGACATGAACCCATTCAAATCAATCTAGGGCCTAATGTTGGGGATATTACTACTGGGCGTAAACCGGCCTATCTGGGCCGGGTTAACTTTGTCAGTAGTTAAGTATGTTAAAGCCCAAGAAGGCAGATGAGGGCTCAAGGCCCATGGTCGGTTTAAGGCCTGTAGCCGTAAACCGGCGTTAGTAGTTAACTTGTATTGTGAGTTAGGAATAAGTAGAGGCCAAACCGGACACATCTATGAGCCGGTATTGGGACTCTGTAAACCGGGAGTCACCCGTGTATATAAGGGGACGACCCGGCGGCGGTTCAGGGACAACGGACAACAACTCAAGACATAGGCGAAGCTTGTTTGCTCCCTAGTCATCGAAACCCCATCAATTCCACCACAACTAGACGTAGGCTTTTACCTTCATCGAAGGGGCCGAACTAGTATAAACTCTCTTGCGTCCCTGTGTCCGCTTTAACCCCTTCAAGCTAACCCGTCGCGATGGCTCCATGACTAAGTCCTTTCTCTAGGACATCTGCCGTGACAATTCCACGACAGACCCTTTTCATCGAATCCGATCCGACTAAAGTGGGAGAGACAGACACCCGCTAGCCACCTTATGCAACTAGTGCATGTCAGTCGGTGGAACCTGTCTCACGTAAGCGTACGTGTAAGGTCGGTCCGGGCCGCTTCATCCCACGATGCCGCCGAATCAAGATAAGACAGTAACGGCAAGTAAATTGACAAAATCAACGCCCACAACGACTTGTGTTCTACTCGTGCATAGAAACTACGCATAGACCTAGCTCATGATGCCACTGTTGGGGATCGTTGCAGAAATTAAAAAATTTCTACGCATCACCAAGATCAATCTATGGAGAGACTAACAACGAGAGAGAGAGAGAGAGAGAGGAGTGTATCTTCATACCCTTGAAGATCGCGAAATGGAAGCGTTACAAGAACGCGGATGAGGGAGTCATACTCGCAGCGATTCAGATCGCGGTTGATTCCGATCTAAGCGCCGAACAATGGCGTCTCCGCGTTCAACACACATACAGCCCGGGGATGTCTCCTCCTTCTTGATCCAGCAAGGGGGAAGGAGAAGTTGGGGAAGAACTCCGGCAGCACGACGACGTGGTGGTGGAGCTCGCAGTTCTCCGGCAGGGCTTCGCCAAGCTCAACGGAGGAGGAGGAGGTGTTGGGAGAGGGAGGGCTGTGCCTTGGAAGTGGTGTTGCTGCCCTTCCTCCACCCCTCTATTTATAGGGTGAAGGGGGAAGGGGGCCGGCCCCTCTAGATGAGATCTAGAGGGGGCGGCGGCCAAGGAGAGGGGGCTTGCCCCCCAAGCCAAGGGGGCGCCCCCTTTAGGGTTCTCCCCCAAAACCTAGGCGCATGGGCCATAGGGGGTGGCGCCCAGCCCACTTAGGGGCTGGTTCCCTTCCACATACAGCCCATAGGACCCTCTGGGGCAGGTGGACCCTCCCAGTGGACCCCCGGAACCCCTTCGGTGGTCCCGGTATAATACCGATAAATCCCCGAACACTTCCGGTGACCGTATGATGACTTCCCATATATAAATCTTCACCTCCGGACCATTCCGTAACTTCTCATGATGTTCGGGATCTCATCCGGGACTCCGAACAACATTTGGTAACTTCATACTATTTCCCATAACAACTCTAGCATCACCGAACCTTAAGTGTGTAGACCCTACTGGTTCGGGAATCATGCAGACATGACCGAGACATCTCTCTGGACAATAACCAACAGCAGGATCTGGATACCCATGTTGGCTCCCACATGTTCCATGATGATCTCATCGGATGAACCACGATGTCGGGGATTCGATCAATCCCGTATACAATTCCCTTTGTCTACCGGTATGATACTTGCCCGAGATTTGATCGTCGGTATCCCTATACCTTGTTCAATCTCGTTACCGGCAAGTCTCTTTACTCGTTCCATAACACATCATCCCGTGATCAACTTCTTGATCACATTGAGCTCATTTTGATGATGTCTTACCAAGTGGGCCCAGAGATACCTCTCCGTCACACGGTGTGACAAATCCGAGTCTCGATTCGTGCCAACTCAACAGACACTTTCGGAGATACCCGTAGTGCGCCTTTATAGCCACCCAGTTACGTTGTGACGTTTGGCACACCCAAAGCATTCCTACGGTATCCGGGAGTTGCACAATATCATGGTCTAAGGAAATGATACTTGACATTAGAAAAGCTTTAGCTGATGAACTACACGATCTTGTGCTATGCTTAGGATTGGGTCTTGTCCATCACATAATTCTCCCAATGATGTGATCCCGTTATCAATGACATCCAATGTCCATGGTCAGGAAACCATAACCATCTATTGATCAACGACCTAGTCAACTAGAGGCTCACTAGGGACGTGTTGTGGTCTATGTATTCGCACATGTATTACGATTTCCGGATAACACAATTATAGCATGAACAATAGACAATTATCATGAACAAGGAAATATAATAATAACTATTTTATTATTGCCTCTAGGGCATATTTCCAACAGTACACGCATCAACGGGCCGAATTATATGACACGCCTTTAACAGGCCTAAAGTCATGTCGGGCTTAATTGTTGCCACCTTTATCACGTGCCGTTAGTGGGCCTGATGTCCCGTAGGACCATATATGGCCCATGGGCAGCACGGGCCGTTCCAAGGCCGAAAGTCACACCGGGCTGAAATGGGCCCATGTCTACATCGGGCCTCTAACAGGCCGAAAGTCACTGGGGTGTAATTGGGCCCAAATTTTCAGTGAACAATTGACGGGCCAGATCTGGCTTCGCCCCGTAAATGGGCCTTTATTACACAGGCCATTGTTGGGCTGGCCCACTAGTACGTGAGTAAGTACTACAGGCTTTTGACTGGTCCGGCCTTTTTAACCTATATGGGCCTCTGTTGGGCCCTGCCACGTGTCAACGTATCATAGGCATGTCTCCTCCAATGGACGGGCGACATCTGGCACACTGACAAGCTGACAGGTGTTCCCTCCGGCCAATCAGAATTTTACACGTGGAAATTTCCCATTGGTCCCGGCTGTTAACGGGTTATCGGATCCAAAACCGGACCCAATAGCTTAACATGGATGCCACGTGTCGGTCACCCTTGATGAAAGCACTTCTGTGACGCGCGATTTATCGTCATGGAAGTGGACACTTCCATGATGATAATTTTGGTAATGTCATGGAACACTTCTACGACAACACAGGTATGACTATCTTGATTCTGTCATAAAATCGTCATGGATGTACATGCATGACAAAAAACGCGACCTACTATGACAAACACGTATCATCACGGAATTGTATATTTTTTGTAGTGAGTATCTCTGTCTAATATCTGGTTCACCTAGGGGAGGCCTATGTTGTTCATCTTGGGTGGGAAACAAATAGTAAAGCAATCATCATTTGTCTTTTTATTAACTTAAGGCAATCATCAGCCTGCTATCATTATTTTTGGATCCATCCACTGGTTGTTACCATCACTCTAAATTTCTGCATGCTCTCCTTACATAATCTCACCATATTTTTTCGTATGCATGTCAGATATTGTACATAGTCATGCTGAACATGTAGAGAAAAAGAGAAGAGTTTTGCACGGCAATACAATGTCATGCAGACATCGCTCCATGGTGGGTTCAATGGCAAACCCTCCCCCCTCTCCAGATTATAATCCAGAGGAAGATATCTGTTCTGAGGCGGATTCAGACGCAGCTGACCACTCATATTTATGCCCCAAGGTGTTTGCTCTACCTTGGCATGATGATGTTGGTCATATCATGCATATGTTGCCTTGCAGTGCCTACTTTTGACATCATATATGTCATCTGCTTAGTTTAGACATGTTTTGTAATGCCACCTGTTTAGTTTCTATATCATATATGGGAATTATGCAGTCTCATGTCTTTTAGCCAACCATAATATATGTGAAATGTGCAATGCCATCCTGTTTAACCAGGCATCATATATTTGAATGATATCTTGCCCATCCTTTTCTTCATTACATTTCCATTTGTCGACAATGTTTGTACATTAAACTACTCTTCCTGTGAATCAGCCATTTGGGTGGGAGATGGAAAAATCTGGAGTGAAAACAAGGCCTTCAGAGCAGACAGTGCTACCTGTCGAAGCAGATCTCTTATTGGGTCCCGATAGCTCCTCAGAGATGGATTCAGAGATAGATGACCAGTCATATTCCCCCACCGAGGTGTATGCTCTAACTTGGCACGGTTATACTGCTCATATCATGCATATGGTGTTTTGCATTGCATAGTTTAGACATCATATACACAATATTCAACACCATTTTCTTAGTTCAGACATCATATTGAGTGCCCTCTGTTTAGCATATAAATCACATATATGAATTAAATCATGCAATCCTGATTACTTAGATAACATGTATGCGAATTATGTCATGCGATCATGTTTAGTTATTCATCATATCTTTGAATTATGTTATGCTATGCTATCCAGTTTAGATAGACATCATATATGTGAAATTATGTCATGTTGTCCCTAGTTAAACAATATACATGTCAACTATTTCTTGCCCTCTTTTTTCCACACTATCTATTGCATCATCTCTCATACTATGTTTCTACATTCAACTATGTTTCATGTTTATCAGCCATTTGAATTGGAGCGGGTGATGCCAGTATCTAGCGGAGTAAAAACACGGTCTTCAAATAAAATAGTGCTACCTCTTGGTGGAGATAGCACCCTGGTTGTACATGCACGAGAACCAGCCCTACCACACATAACCCAAACTCTTGTAGATTGTACCCCTACTGCGATGGACAGAGAACCAGCTTCACCCAATCTAACCCCAACCCCAGCAGATAGTAACCCAGTTGAAATGATCTAGATGACGACTAGAGGGGGGTGAATAGGAGTTTTAAAACTTTTACGGATTTGGCTTTATCCTAATGCGGAATTAAACTAACGGATACTTTTCAAGCACAAATCCTAAATATGCTAGGCTCAACTAAGTGCACCAACAACCTATGCTAAACAAGATAGGCACTTAAGAAAACTAGAAAGCACAAATTGTATCACAAGATATGGAAATGAAGGAACAACTAAGCAATTCAACTATTACAAGATATCTCAATATGAGCAAGTATGAATTGCGGAAAGTAAAGGGTGTGGGTATGAGATAACCACAAGTGAGTTGGGGACGCGGATTTATCCCGAAGTTCACACTCGTGAGAGTGCTAATCTCTGTTAGAGCGGTGCCGAAGCCAAAGCTCTGGGGCGTCACCAAGTGACTCACCGTATTCTCCCTTTCGAGTCACCCCCAACAGATGAGCCTCGGTTCACTCGGGGTTAGTCTTGAAGGCGACCACCACACCTTTACAAACTTCTCCGGAGCACACCACAACCACGGAAGCTTCCGGAGGAACTTGACCACCTAGGCCACTTGAACACCCTTTCCCGGAGCACACCACAAAAGGAAGCTTCCGGGGGAACCTTGGCCACATAGGCCTCTTCACAATCTTCTCAATGATATCACCAAACCGTCTAGGAGGCGAAGCCTCCAAGAGTAATAAACTCACGGGCTCTCACTCGAAAAAATCGATGCGGGGAGCTCAAACCAATGCAACAAATGCAATGCAAGGTCAAGCAATAAATGCTTAACTCACTCTCTCAATCTCACAGGATGTAACTCAAGAAAGTGGGAGATTGAAGAGAGGGGATGCAATGGAGGAAATCAACAAATGACTCCAAGATCCATCCACAAATCCACCTTCACTTAGAGGGGAGATAGGGGTTTGGGAGAGGTGGTAAGAGGCCCAAAATGATGTTTTGAATGTGAATCAACAACCCCCCCCCCCCAACCGGTGGGAGGAAGGAGCCCTTAAATAGCCAAAACCCAAAACTAGCCGTTGGGGCTCAACGGGCAGTTCCTGGACACCCCGTGCCCACGGGGGTTTAGACCCCGTGCCCACGGGGTACCGTGCGCACGGTACGAGCCCGTGCACACGGGGCCCCGTGCCTATGGGGGTCAAAAACCCCGTGCCCACGGGGTACCCAGGACAGCCTGCAGCAGCCCACTAAAACATGCATAACTTTGGCATACGAACTCCGAATTTGATGATCGTAGGCTCGTTTTGAAGCAAGGGAAAAGCCCAAGGTCCTCACATAGAGAACCACCCAAGATCAACAAGAAAGTATGATGCAAGTAATGCAAAGGTTTGAGCTCTCTATATGCGACGTGATTAAGCTACTCGCCCGAGAGTCCCTCTTGATAGTACAGCTATCAAACCTATAATCCGGTCTCCCACCCAGCACTATGAGATCGGCAAAACTAGAAAAACCTAGCTAAGTTATACCTTTGCCTTGCATATTCAACTTGATCTTGATGATGACTTTAATGCTTGCCTCAAGTTGGAATCCCTTTCTTGTCCACAACCACTTGGTGAAGATACTCGAATTGCTTCCTCATATTGCAATGAGGAAAGCCTTAACTTAAGCCCATCTTCACATGTGCATTATAATGATGTGGACCGCAAGCTTCAAAGCATATAACCTCCGGCTTCTCATCTTGCACTTGGACACCTCGAACCCGACGACCATTAGCACTTGATGTCATCCTCACATAGGCTACTTGAAATATTTCCTTTTGATGCAAGCCCATGAGAAACATCTAACCCACATAGACTTACCAAACACATAGCATGGGTTAGGTAACAAATCACAATTCACAATTACTTACCATATCACTAGATCACTTGGTCTCACGTGGTACAATCTTTGTGCTTTGAGAGTTGACCACTTAGATATAATCTTCGAGCTTCATCTTGGTCAACCAACATCTTTACTCCAAGCTCCATCTTGGTTTCTTGGAAGCCACAATGAACTCTTCATTTACCTTCATTGCTTAAAGACTATATCACCAAAGACTCTTCCATGACCATATCAAGTTCCACTATGAATATCATCTTGGTCACCACTTGCCCTTCTAAAAAAACTCCATCACAATCTCAGGCATAATGAATTCGTCACTCTAGTTGCTTGCTTCAAGACTTGATCAACCGAAACCCAACACATGAGCTCAACATGATCTTGTCTTGAGACCATAACTTGAATTCTTCTCTTTGATTATTCTCTCAAGCCCTTGATCCTTAAAAGCCCTCCATCATAATATCTTGAGAGGCACAATGAATTCTTTACTCTAGTTGTTTGCTTCAAGACTTGATCAACCTAAACCCAACACATGAGCTCACCATGATCTTGTCTTGAAACCATAACTTGAATTCTTCTCTTTGATTACTCTCTCAAGCCTTGATCCTTAGAAGCCCAAATATATCAATCTTTGAGATCATCCAATGAACTCCATCATGAACATAATTAGATTAGGCATTGAAACCAATCTTGATGGCGTCAATAGAAGTACCCGAAGACCAACTTGAAACCTTACTGGATATGGGATCTCGAGAGCCAACACCTAGGCCCCGTGAGCATGGGGTATCCAGAGAGTTGACACTTGACCCCGTGCGCACGGTACAAGCCCGTGTGCACGGGGTATCCAGAGAAGGATACCATGAGGACTTCTTCGGATGCTTTGATGGCAGACTTCACAAAACCACCCAATGCACTTCAAGCATCACTATGGAACATATCTTTATATAAGATTCAATGCACTTGATGCTCCATAGGAATTGTCATTTAATACCAAAGCATAGGGCAAATATATCTTCATATATATGGACTTCATCCTTGATTCCGTCCAATATCCTTGAGGCACTATCTTCATATATATGGACTTCATCCATGATTCCATCCAATATCCTTGTGGCACCTTCTATGGACAAAACCTTCAAATATATCTCACTGAAAACATTAGTCCATAGAGATTGTCATTTAATTACCAAAACCACACTTAGGGGCTACATGCCCTTTCAATCTCCCCCATTTTGGTAATTGATGACAATCTCAACAAGAGGGTTTATATAATGACTTTAAAACAAGTATGCAATCTATCCGAGAATAAATTGTATACTTGAGGTGGTTTTGATAGCCTCAAACATCACAAAGATAGTTGATGTTATCAAAACCGGTTGTACTAGCATCGAAATACTACACAAGAATTTGATGCTAGTAGAACCACAATATATAGACCAAACTCCCCCACAATATATAAATGGAAGAAAAATCTAGATGGACAATATAGTATGAGTTCCTCCTTAATTTTTGCATTTCTCATATGGTGAGTGGAATCAAATGCACATATCCAGTTACGAACAAACGAAGAAATTCACACTATATCGAGGATCCATAGAATGCACCAAAATGATATGACAAGAGAATCGAACATTTAAAGGATCCAAAGAACATATTTTGGACAAGGGATAATGGAGATATCCAATATGATAATCATGCTAAGAATGGGTCCAAAATATATCCAACAACTCATGAGTGCAAACATATATGCAAAACATACAAGCACTCACTCAACAAGTACTAATCATGCTATGATGCAACATACACAATGTTGACTCTAATTTAAATAAATGCATGAAGTAAGTACTTGTTACCGAGAGAGAGAGAGCATTGGTTCAAGGGGCCCTTGATCTAGTAAGCGAACAAGAGGTACATGATCTCCCATAGCATCTTGATCTTGTGTTGGGGGTGATGACTTCCCTTGTGGTGGATCCACAAGAGGGGCTCTTACTCCTTCTTCTACATGGACATGGGGTGTTTCTTATGGAAGAATAAGATCGATCCCCATTGTACTTGTAGCTTGGGAAGGAGCTTCATCACCTACAACACTTGAAACAAATTTCTCCGCATGGAAGCCATTATTCTTACCACACTCCACATTCACCGTTTCCTCAATACACCCCGAGGATTTATTGAGAATACGGTAAGTGTGGGAGTTTGATGCATATCCAACAAATTGACCCACATTTTAGTTAACCGGGTTTTCATGATGAGAATGAAACACTTACAACCAACCTGGGTTTTCAATTATCTTCTCCCTCAATCAAACAATCAACCAAGCTTGGCTCTAGTAATTTCCCATGGTGTCTCCACCTTCCTCATGAATAAGCCAAGCATCCAATGCTTCTCCAAAGTACCTAAAACACATTAAGGTACAATTTGGTCCCCAAACTTATTGGGTCCGAAGTAGTTAGTCCAACCACAATACATAGGGTAAACTCCATATTAAATATGTGCAGAAGGGTATGAACTTGAAGTTCATGCACACTTTTAATCATTAATGAGTTGATGGAGTTTACCCTATATAGAGGGTCAAGTAGAGCAATCAAGACAAGAAAAAGTATATAAATAAATATGCATGCACATGCCTACCAAGATCCAAAGAGATACAATTTTGACAAAAGAACACTTAAACGAAGAATACTCCAAAAATAACATAAAGCATTCAAGTTGTCCAAATCATATCAAAGAGACGAATCCACACAGGACCGCAAGAAAAGTACAACATATGAACTAAGAAAAAACCAAAGAGCATATAGGATATACATTACACACATGCTCAAAGGCTTATCTCACTCAAGTAGATAATAGATAGTACAAGGAGTGATATAAGGCAAGTTGAAGCACAAGCTGAGAAGAAGATGATCATAAAATTCTACCACAAGAAGAAATACCAATTGGTATTTGGAATTAACACTCGGTGGTAGAATCCGAAGAAGCACAAGATCATAATCAACAACCACCCCGTCCGCACGGGGGTCAAAAGACCCCGTGCACACGGGGTATCCAGGGAGTTACACAGTACCCCGTGCGCACGGGGGTCAAAAGACCCCGTGGACCCCCGTGCGCACGGGGTACCCAGAGAGTTACGCAACACCCCATGTGCATGGGGGTCAAAAGACCCCGTGCACATGGGGTATCCATAAATTTTCTGGCGCAACTTTCTGGATACCACGGCAAGCATACAACAGAGGCAAATAACCACCTAAAAGAGATAACTAATGGATACTCTGAGAATCTGAATATAAAATGAGCTTGACATAGCACATAGTGACTAGATAATATTGAGTATCAATACTATGTGGTATTTCTCATATTCACATTTTGGGTTTGTGATGTGCACAAAACATAACACTCCCCCATAATGTGATGATCCACTAATATCTCGCAAGAGCCAAACAACATACAAATAAGGCTCAAGACAACAAGCATCACTATATGATGTGCAATGCAACCTACACATGCTAGATAACACAAATCAAGCATACTAGGAAGCACAACATATAAATGCACATGCTAGATACAAAACCTAAGCATGCAAGGGGCGAGTAACTTTCAATGTAAGCAATAAAAATACAAGTTACTGCAAGGAGGAACATTGGATAGATAATATGAAGATAATCCACATGACTTGGCTCAAACAAATAAATGGTGGATATCCTTTTTGTCATGAATTAGCCAAATCTCCAATGTCCTCCACACACCTATTAATCAAGTTTGAGCTTGATGGTCCCCAACCAAGTTGGGTCCTAAGAACTCAGTCACAATAGGCTTGGCAACCCAAATGGTCTTTTCCATTTCCAAACCACTTTGGGCACCAACAAACTTGGCAAACAAATTGCCAACAACATCCTTTCTAAGCAAATAATGATCATTGACTAGAGGAGGCTTAGGGATGTTACCGTTGGGACAAGATGAGGATATGTGTCCCTTCTCACGACAAATATAGCAACATGTGCCCCCCCTTATCTTCTTCTTTATTTTCTCAACTTGGGGAGCATTATCTTTGTTCATCATTGCTAGTGGCCTTTCTTCAACATGAGGTTGACCTTGAGATTGAACTTGAGGACACTTCCCTTGATGCTTCACATTTGAAGCCTTCTTCTTCAATGGACAAGATCTCACATGGTGACCAACATTCTTGCACTTGAAGCATGTAATGTTGGTCGGATTCTTGACTTGATCTTGTCCCTTCTTCTTTCTCTTGGACTTCTTGTTGTTGGAGATGAAACCAAGTCCGCCCTTGTCATGAGGGGATTTTTGAACACTCAAGATAGCGTTGAGAGAGGTATTTCCTTCATGACATATTTCCAAGTCTTTCTTTAAAATAGTGACTTGGGCCTTGAGGTCTTTGTTTTCATCTACAAGGTTAGTATCAACAAAAGTACTAGAGGAAGTAGAAGCTTCATTGTTAGAGCAACAAGGCAAGGAGAGCAATTCATCACAAAAATTAGCAATAATATGTCTAGATGAATCACTAGGACTAGCACCTATCAATAAAGCATTTTGAGTAGAAATAGTGCTAATGTCCACATGAGGCTCACACGATGTTACCTTATTCAAAATAGCCTCATGAGCTAACTTTAGCCTTTCATGGGAGATTAGAAGGTCATCATGAGAGCCCGAGAGCTTTTCATGAATTTCTTCTAAATTTCCATAATTGCTAGTTAGCAAAGCAAGTTGAGCCCTTAGCTCAACATTCTCCTTCAAGATAGATGCTTCACAAGAAGTAGAGTTAGTAGCACAAGCATTATTGACAATATGAGAGGAGCTAGAAGAAACTAGAGACTTCACATGAGTAGCTTGAAGTTCCTCATAAGACTTAGAGAGTTTGGTGAGCTCTCCTTTGACATTATTGTTGACAAGGTCAAGGTGCTCAAAATCCTCTTTAAGTTGATCATGAGCAACTTCAATCTCTTCTTTAGAAGATTCTAAGTCTTTAAGAGTTTCTAGAGCATCAAGAAGGTTACAATCAAGTTTTTCATTTTGTTCTTGCTCTTCGTGAAGTAAATCATTACACTTTCCAAAATGAGTCATAAGATCTTTAAACATCTCATAAGTGTTCTTATTTACCCCACGAAGAGAATTACCAATTTCATATATTTCTCGACTCATATCCCTATCACATTCATCATTACTCTCATCAATATCATTACAAAGAGTAGATGATACCTCAGTATTACCTCTTGCCATGAGGCACATGTGAACATCGGAGGTTGATGATGATTCTTTTGGAGAGGGAGTTTCTTTATCATCAAGAGTAGGATATCCATGTCCATCCTCTTGACACTCATAGCATTTCCTCTCCAACAAGGTGATGTCCTTCTTTGCTCCTCTAGCAATTTCCTCATTAATGATGTGTGCACTATTTTCTCTTGTTTCCTCTACATGGTTAGTCAAACAACAACTAGAGTAAATAGAAGCACATAGATCATGGAAACAAGGAGTATCAAGCATATTGTAACGCCCTCGATGCGGCTATAGCTCCCACGTGTCGAGGCACGACTTAGAGACATAACCGCATTGAAAGCAATGTCGCAAGTTAGGCAATCATTACAACATCCCATGTAATATATGATAAAAAGGGGAAGATACATAGTTGGCTTACACTCGCCACGTCACATCAGAGTACATAAATAACATCCATCAAACAAACACTCATGGCCCGACTACGGCGCCAAAATAGAAAAGAACCCAACGTGCGACAAGGCCCTGAATTGATCCCCAACTAGGCACCACTACTGATCATCGGGAAAGGAAACATAATAACGCTGAGAGTCCTCGTCAAACTCCCACTTGAGCTCGTACTCGTCACCTGGAGCGAAATCACCTGGACCTGCATCTGGAGTTATAGTATCTGTGAGTCACGGGGACTCAGCAATCTCGCACCCTCGCGATCAAAACTATTTAAGCTTATAGGAATGGATAAGGCAAATATATGTGGAGCTGCAGCAAGCGACTAGCATATGTGGTGGCTAACTTATACGCAAAAGAGAGCGAGAAGAGAAGGCGAAGCACGAGCGAGAAACTAAGGAACATCCTGCGCAAGCATAACTCCAACACCGTGTCCACTTCCCGGACTCCGCCGAGAAGAGGCCATCACGGTAACACACTCAGTTGATTCATTTTAATTAATTTAGGTTCAAGTTATCTACAACCGGACATTAACAAATTCCCATCTGCCCATAACCGCGGGCACGGCTTTCGAAAGTTCAATCCCTGCAGGGGAGTCCCAACTTAGCCCATGACAAGCTCTCACGGTCAACGAAGGAATAGACCTCCTCCCAAGACGTTCCGATCAGACTCGGTATCTCGGTAACTCAAGACACTTCGACAGGTTAAAACAAGACCAGCAACACCGCCCGAATGTGCCGACAAATCCCGATATGAGCTGCACATATCTCTTTCTCAGGGCACACTCAGATTGTCTTAGGTATGGGTAGGCCAGCCCAGAGTTTCCCCTGGTAGCCACCGGTAGCTGACAGGTGGACCAACACTCAGAGGAGCACTGGCCCGGGGGGGGGGGGTAAAATAAGATGACCCTTGAGTCTGCAGAACCCAAGGGAAAGAAAAGGCTAGGTGGCAAATGGTAAAACCAAGGTTGGGCATTGCTGGACAAGCTTTAATCAAGGCGAAATATCAAGGGGTTCCCATTATAACCCAACCGCGTAAGGAACGCAACAATCCGGGAACATAACACCGATATGACGGAAACTAGGGCGGCAAGAGTGGAACAAAACACTAGGCGAGAGGCCGAGCCTTCCACCCTTTACCAAGTATATAGATGCATTAAGATAACATAGCAATATAATGATATCCCAACAAGTAAATAAATGTTCCAACGAGGAACGGCATCCAATCTTCACCTGCAACTAGCAACGCTATAAGAGGGGCTGAGCAAAGCGGTAACATAGCCAATCAACGGTTTGCTAGGAGATGGTGGGTTAGAGGTTTGACATGGCAATTAGGTGGCTGACAAGCAAAAGGTAGGCATCGTAGCATTGGCAAAGCAAGAGCGAACAAACTAGCATAGCAAAGATAGTAGTGATTTCGAGGGTATGATCATCTTGCCTGCACAATTGTCAGAGTTGGCTGGATCCTCACAAGCAAACTCAATGGGATCCTCGATAGTGAACTCGTCTCCTGGCTCTACCCAACAAGACAAACAAGCAACAAGGATACAATCAACCACGTGCAAGACCAATCAATATGATGAAATGATGATATGCTATGCGGGATGCGATGCGGGATGCAAAATGCAAGATATGACAGGAAATTCATGAACCTGGCCTCAACTTGGAAAACCAAGTGTGCCACTGGATAGAGGGGATGAAATCGCTTGAAAACGATATAAAGATCATTGGAATCGGAGCTACGGTTTGGAAATGGCAAGCGTTTTAAGATGACACCGGTCTGCGATTTACAGCAAGTAGGCATCTAAATGCAACGAAATGAATATGCTACAACCACCAAACATGAAAACAAAATACATGGAAGTGATGTACACAAGATGGTTAACAAAACACTAGCACTGAGACATAGGCAAATTCATCCATTAAGAGGTTCAAACAAGCATGGAAAAAATGAATATGCAAAACAGATTTCAGACTTAGTGAAATTAACACTAGCCTGAAATTTCAGATCACGAAGCCCTCTTCGGAGCAGCAAAACAACATGATACAAAACCTGAACATGACAAGTAATAACATGCCATGGAGCTAATCAACAATCTTAACAAAACACCCAAAGTGACCTGGGGCCAAAAGGGTTCACAAAATACTCTACCGAGCTCACGAACATAGCTCGAACACAATCAGTTTTCAGACTTAGTGAAAACTGAGGCATGCAGAAATTTAACTCACGAAGGCATGTAAACGAGCTCGATGCACTCACTACGGTGCAAGTCATGGCAAGGAAAGCATATGACCAGCAAGAAGGCACAATGTGCTAGCTACACATGGCAAGAACAAAGGCATAGCATGCATGGAACACTAACGGTAGCATCGGCAAAATCGCAAACAAGTTGACGATCTGCCCAGATTAACAACGAAGCAAAAGTTGAGCTCGATTGAGTCAACCTAGAGCACTCCACATATGTAAACAAAGACATGGATGGATAGAGCATAACATAAATATCAAAACTCCCTTACTGATCATCCTCAAAAGAGGCACGGATCACTAGGAAACAAGCTGGACATATAGCATCATGAACTAAAATATCCCAGACTTAGTGAAAATCACTAAGTCTCTGAAATCAGCAATCTCAGGTACCTCTCTTCGCAAGCTTGCACAAGACAACACACACATCCTAAAAATGCATGGGTGGCACCTCTGGAAAGAAGGCAAAATGCTTAACAATTCATCCCAAAGGGGCACAGGCATATCATGCACGAATTAAACATGGCAAAAATGACAAAAGTGCATGATGAACTAATGGATCTGCAATTTAACTCACGAAGCCTCCTTCTAACCGCATTTTGGGCATCAAGATGACCTCAAATGCAAATGATGCAATGGAATGAAATGATGTACATGTCGAGACAAAGATTTTGATATATCATATGCCCAAATCGGAGTTATGGATGTGGAGATACGGGTCCTCGAACAGAAGCATATGGAGTAAAAATCTAGGGACGGTGAAAAAAAAACTACCCCAGGATCCAGATCTAGGGTTCGGGCACGCGGCCCGAGACGGCGGCGGATCTCGCCGGGATTCCTGTAGACGACGACGGCGGCCGGAGAGGAAGTAGCCGGAGCGGGGAGGGGGGGCCGGACGGCGAGGAGGAAGCGGCGCGGCGGGCGGTCGCCGGAGCCGGGAGCTCCTCTCCCTGGCGCGGGCGC